>NC_056726.1:1573884888-1574012388 GCF_019279795.1 Protopterus annectens | reverse complement strand
ACTGTGTTTTTTGCACTATGAGGTTTAACACACTGTCAATGTATTCTGAAATACGTTCAGTTTTTGTGCGTTTGTTTGAAATAATGATTCTAAATGGGTAAGTGTTTTTATGAATTTTGGGGATGCCAAAACATTTTCCCAAACTTGGACTAAATACCTGTAAGCATTGTAATTCCTCTAATGTGATGAATTGGTCATTATCCGGAAACTGCAGTAATGGATCAATTTTATCAAATTGTCATTCAACATACTCAATAGAAACCATTTTGTAGTATTCATTATCAGTTAGTCTTAGTACATATTCAGCTTGTTCATTAGTACTACTCCTGTACCTTTGTCAGCTTGCGTTATTTTTAATGACTTGTCAGTGGAAAGGGATCTGAGTGCAAGAGACTCCTTATGTGACAAATTAAACCATTTATTTTTATTCACGTTATTGAACACTTTTCTGATATCCTTTTCACAGACTTTAAGGAAAGTTGACAGTGTGCTGTCTAGAACTGGGTTAAACAAACCCCCGGATTCATGAAGCTCGGCGCAAGGCCGGTGTAAGGCCTGCATCGGCCATGCGGCGTATAAATGGTGTAGTAGCGCCATATGCATATTAATGAAGGTGTGCCGCTACCACATCCACGTGCATAGGACACGTGCGCGAGTGCATGGGGCGTTACTAAGCTGCACCCGGAGGCATGTCAGTGTCGGCTGGCGATGAGCAACCTAAACTGCTGAATATTATAGCCTGCCTGCAATAGTAATCGCACCTATCAGTGTCCGTGGATAATGAAAAGTATGCAAAGCATGCAAGACATTTCCCGGTCACACAAAATGGAGAATCAAACAGAAATGCACGCAACACAATATGAGTTCCCGTCCATGGAACAAATGATATTTAAAATCGTGTGTCCGTAATGTACTGCACTGTCAGAAGTTATACCCAGTGGAAGTGAAGCGCATCATGTCAGTGCGCCGCCAATACACACGTCTAGCCCCATGGGTATGGTCACCAGCAGTCCCACAGTGGTAGTGATAGTACACAGCAGGGCAGTTGTGGCTATATAACAACCATAAAGAAACCTGACAGTCCAAATTGTATACCAAACACACACAAACATATGTATATTAAAATGTGCTATACACATGAACAGGAACGTAACCATCACATACACATAGGATGCTATATGCGGAACCGGGATATCCAAAAGTAGAACCCATGCATGCAAATGCAATACGCAACAACCCCAGTATAGCACATAACCCGCGCCCATGTCTGAATGTCCACCAAATCCAGCTACCAGCCTTGCGCATCCGTACACCTGCACATAGCGAGTATTCCCCATATGTAGTAGGAAGTATCGTCCTAGGCAGTGTCCGGATTGCAAATATGTATCCCACGATTGTAAACATCCCATCACAGGTATGTAAATCTAAATGCTCGCGCGTTAATGTTCCGGCAAAATGTGTGTACATCCCGCGTGGGATAAGTAACCTGTTGAAACCTCAGAGTTGATTACACGCCACGGTGTCCATTACTGTACACATCTGGACAAAACATGTATGTGTAGTCACGGTACTGTTCAGTTTCTACACAGACATGCAATTCATACTACGCAGGATGGAACAGCTGTTCACCATGCAGGTCACCCCACTAGGGTTGCCACCTGTTCAGATGGCCAAGGTGGGACATCCCTTGTAGAAATGTGAGAATTTGCAGGATAAAACATACCCCCGGCCAGTGCAAATGACAGAATTACACGTGTATGCCAAGATAAAAGCTTATTCCATAGCATTTGAATAGCTTATGCTATCCCAAATAATAGTTATGTGTACCAGATACAAAATACCTGTATCATGCAACTAGTAAAGAAAATAAGAAATATATTATTGTCTTAAAATCACAGGACATTTGCCATGTTTTAGGTGTCGTCGCAGGACAAAGTGGGACCTCCCCTCACAAAGAGGAACAAGTGGTAACCCTACTCCCCACTGAATTATCGACAGTATATATTCAACTCAATTACATACCGACACCACCTCTCAACCTATTACAGCAACAAAACCTGGACAAAGCCTAAAAGGATGGGTGGACAAATAGGGACAGATGTAATTACTGCTCTCACAAGCTTCGAAAGTTCACCGAATAATAGTATGTACATAAGCAGGAAATGTTGTGAAGGATGTGGGGTAGTCCCCAGTATTACAGAGGTCCGTACATATATACTGTAACAAACCGTCACATATGTTGACTGTACTACTGCATACCCGTAGTTAATTCATAGTTACGTCATGTGCAAAATAATAACCCTCGTAAGAATGAATACAGGAAATAGTCAAATGTGAATGGGAACACCACTCACCGTGGATTATGTATCATAACCACCCCCACCCATATTATGTATTGCCAACATCATAAGCTGCTGACAGGTGCTCAAACACCTGTGTCTGTAAACAGATTAAATGTTTAAAATGGACAATCCCTGTCCATGTGCTTTGTCTGACATTTGAACACGGTCAGGGCAGTTCCATTCACTAGTCGGACAAGCCTAAACCCAGATCACCACATGAACACCCTGACAATTAAAGACCTGTATGTGTCAGGAATATAAGCCTTTGGGTTCTGAATATCCCTGCAGTGATGAAATATGCAGCTTGGGTCCAGAGCAGTAGGGAATAGGGAATGTGTAACATGTAGCACCACATTTTTCCCAGCAGGAGAATGGATGCCTGTGACGTAAGTGAAGAGGTGAGGCATATGTTAATGTAGCTATGTACTATGGGTATGCATATAAATGAGTCAGAACACCAAACGTATACTGGTTACAGCATCCGGCCATCGTGAATGCAATCCCGGTTGAACAACGACTACAGCACATATAATGTGAAAGTGTAATGAATGCGTCTGTGCTGTACAGACAGTTAAATATGTAAAGGTGAACATGTGTTTCACAAACGTCCGTTAACCGGATTACAGATAATCCCACAATAAGGATATGTATGCGCGCCCGCGCATAACCCACAATAAGGAAATGCAAGTGTGCCTGTGCATGTGTGATCCGCTCACAGCATAGTAAATGAATGCTGTTTCCCCCACGTTAGTTATACATGGCTCAAACCCGTTAACCTCGTAAAGTATGAAACCGGACGAAGCCATGCAAACTACCAGTACAAATAGGGACAGACCCCAGACATGTGCCAGAACAAACATAGAAAGTGGATAGAATAACGGGTGTGTCAGTAGCATGGATTCTCTGAAGGGTATGCAGTCGTATCCTGAACTGCTTGCCAGAAATCCCCACCGTAAGTCTCAAATGAAATGCCACTACATTGCCAGATAGACACAGGTTTATGTAAAACACAGCGAAGATAAAGGGGCAAGCAGCTGTACACTCTACAATCTGTATAGTGGAAAGGTATGGTATGGATATAGATATATGTGTATACACATAATCCACAGACGTAAACCAAAGCAAGTTATGAAATGAGGATTGTACATGTATATATGTATACACAACAGACTTATGTCCCGTAGATATGACATATGTACATAAATAGGCGACGTTATATCTAATATGGGTAGACAAACAGACATGCAGGAAAGGTGAATAAACCGCAGCATTCAAAAACATTGGCCAGAAAGTGACAGTCCAGCAAGTTCTACACTTTAAACATGCAGATAGGTGTCCATTGCAGGACTCCATAAATTGAATCTTACGTAGTGTCAACCGACATTGACGCAAAAGAAGTGACCGCAGCAAATACGAAATAGCTGTACATGCAACAGTATCAGGTGCAAGGGTGACATCATGTATGACGTACGAACTGATATCCGGAGAGTGGGGAGTGCATATAAGTGTTTCCACACTTCAGTAACGCACACATTAAACATGTGTAATGGGTACTGTAGAAGGTTGTCAGGTATAGGAATCATGGGTATGCAGAAATGGGCCTAGGTGTTGTTTGGCAGGGATTTCGTAGGCCCGCCCCGTGGGAGTGATGTGGGTATAGCACACGCCTATATTCTCAATAATGGGGCAAACCATCCACTGGATATTGCGGAAACCATTTTGGCAATATGTAGGGCCCTATATCAGTGTCATATAGGCGATTATCATGGATGGACATGCGTACGACCAAGATGGTACCCATAACTGGCAAACTGTCAGAATAACACAGCTGCACTAAGGCATAGTACATGAAATACAAATAGGGACTATATTAGATATACCCCAGACAAAGTCAGAACGTTTTGAGAATACTGGCGTACCCATGAATACGGATGTTATGAGTGTTACTAATCATGTAATGGAAATGTCAGTTACTATTATCTACCGCACAGTCCGTAATGCCTTGCCAGCAATTTACCAGAAAGGCATATCACTATGACAAATGTAACAAGGTCAAACGTCAGGGCGTTTACCCATAATGTGTACAGGTTAGGGGTATGAAGGTAACTTGTCCAAAATATATGTACAGAACTAGTGATACTAGGTGGACAGGTGAGAAGAAAGACATCAGGACAAATGAGAAAACATGTGCAAGTCACACGCATGTACACCGACAAATGTGAATGACAACGTATGCCCTGTGAATGTCAATATGGAAGGTTAATAGACACAAACGTAATGTGTCCCTCAGGGTGTCATGCAGTGTCACCATAACAATGTCCAGTCCCCCAGACACGTATGTGAGCTCTGCCACTGACGGAAAGCGCAAATACCGGCGCACACATACGGTACATGATAGACCAATTAGTGTGGATAAGCAGTTGTTGGCCTGTGTGAGGAATACAACTGTCTGGGTGGGTGTGTCCTGCAATATAAATGTAATGGCATGTGGCCTGTGATGCCGCCATACAGTGTGTGTATTGGTGTCAGAAAGTTGATATTTTGTTACAGACACATACTCCGCAACTGTACAGATTTACGATGAATGTGCAGAGTTCTGCCTCATATGTTTGGTGTGTTCCACGTAACAGTAACATTCTGGCACTTCCATGATAACTGAAGACATGAAATAATGACAAACATGTGCGTAAGACACCAAATCCGACAGAAAAGCCATACTAATGCAAAACCTATTATTGTGTCAACTATTTACGTTTGTAAGAGCAACATGTCAATACTGCCCCTATGTGTCCCACTATCAGATAAGGCCTTGTCCAGCAACTTGCTCTAGGAGGTGGAGTGGTATGAACAGAAACAGATACATGTGTGAGGAAACAGCAATATCGACTGCAAGATAACGCAGAAGGTATGAAATGTGCTGCAGTAGGACATGCAGTACTGTCTGCAGGTATGTGCTGACATGTCAAATGACACAGCAGTCTACATGAAGAACCTTTAGGGCTGTCACCTTTACAAATGATGATGCTGGGGCATACCCACAGCTATGCACACAGCACAAATAGACATACACACATCAAAACTAGGACATGATACATGAAGTCTCCGGCGTGTATGAGTACAGTGAGAGTACAGCAAGGATAGATGTCTGCCAAGATATACAGCAAATGCCTGTAAGGGTGTGTAACACCGCCCGTAACACGGACGTTGCATGGACAATGTTGGGAGTTGCAACATACCCCATTGGTATGTGAAAGCTATGCAAATATGCGATACATGAAACAGTCAGCTGTCCATGCAAGAGCAGAGTTATGGGCAGAAAATAGATTTTATATATATATATATATATATATATATATATATATATATATGTATAGAGAGAGATACAGACATACACATGTGGCAGGGCTGGTAATCGAACCTACACATGACTACCCTATCACACTACAGCATGACGCATTTACAGAACACGCTACCGAGCCTACTAAACACAGCAGACACACAGGCATTCTACTAGGTGTGTGTCAACATCTGCAAAGACAAAGACGGCAGCAGGATACATCTGTGTTGCGAAGTGTCTAAAAGCATAACCTGAGTCCTCAGGCAGATGGGAGCATGCACACAAACACACACATCTGGCAGGCCTGGGAATCGAACCTACACCTAACTACCCTATCACACTACAGCATGACGCATTTACAGAACGCGCTAGCGAGACTACTGAACACAGCACTCCCAGAGGCATACTTCTAGGTGGGTGACATCATCCGCAAAGGCAAAGACGCCGATAGGGAATGTATGTGTTGTGAGATATCTAAAAGCATTACTGTGTCCCCAGGCAGCTGGAAACACACGCACACACACACACACACACACACACACACACTTGGAAGGGCCGGGAGTTGAACACACACATACCTACTCTAACACACTACAGCATTACGCATTTACAGAACGCGCTACCGAGATTACTGAACACAGCACTCTCAGAGGCATACTTCTAGGTGGGTGACATCATCCGCAAAGGCAAAGATGCCGATAGGGAATGTATGTGTTGTGAGGCATCTAAAAGCATTACTGTGTCCCCAGGCAGCTGGAAACACACGCACACACACACACACACACACACACACACACACACACACAAGGGCCGGGAGTTGAACACACACCTACCTACTCTAACACACTACAGCATTACGCATTTACAAAACGCGCTACCAAGATTACTGAACACAGCACTCTCAGAGGCATACTTCTAGGTGGGTGACATCATCCGCAAAGGCAAAGACGCCGATAGGGAATGTATGTGTTGTGAGGCATCTAAAAGCATTACTGTGTCCCCAGGCAGCTGGAAACACATGCACACACACACACACACACACACAGTTGGAAGGGCCGGGAGTTGAACACACACCTACCTACTCTAACACACTACAGCATTACGCATTTACAGAGCGTGCTACCGAGATTACTGAACACAGCACTCTCAGAGGCATACTTCTAGGTGGGTGACATCATCCGCAAAGGCAAAGACGCCGATAGGGAATGTATGTGTTGTGAGGCATCTAAAAGCATTACTGTGTCCCCAGGCAGCTGGAAACACACACACACACACCTGGAAGGGCCGGGAGTTGAACATACACCTACCTACTCTAACACACTACAGCATTATGCATTTACAGAACGCGCTACCAGGATTACTGAACACAGCACTCCCAGAGGCATACTTCTAGGTGGGTGACATCATCCGCAAAGGCAAAGATGCCGATAGGGAATGTTTAGAGAGTGAGCGGTCTGAAAGCATATTACCGTCCCAAGGTAGACGTACACAAACACGCCAGTGCTGTCAATGGGCCAACTAAATATCTACGGAGCACAACAACACTGAATAGATACGGGATGCGCCACAGACAGTACACCCTTCAAGAGAGCAACAAGTGTGTTCAATGTAGGCATCCATCGTGACATTGAAATTGGACATCTGGTGCCTGGATGACCACCATGGCTATACAGGATGTCAATGGCCATGCCCACATGCTTAGTATCACACATCTGTTTGGAATGTACTGTGTGTCCATCTACACAATGGCGTACTGGGCATGCTCACACACTTAACTGTTGCAAAGGGCCATCTTGCATGCACACGGAGTCTAATCACAGAGGGGCGCAGTGTGGAATGTACTGTGTGTCAATCTACACAATGGCGTACTGGGCATGCTCACACACTTAGCTGTTGCAAAGGGCCATCTTGCATGCACACGGTGTCTAATCACGGAGGGGCGCAGTGTGGAATGTACTGTGTGTCCATCTACACAACGGTGTACTGGGCATGCTCACACACTTAGCTGTTGCAAAGGGCCATCTTGCATGCACACGGAGTCTAATCATGGAGGGGCGCAGTGTGTAATGTACTGTGTGTCCATCTACACAACGGCGTACTGGGCATGCTCACACACTTAGCTGTTGCAAAGGGCCATCTTGCATGCACATGGAGTCTAATCACAGAGGGGCGCAGTGTGGAATGTACTGTGTGTCCATCTACACAACGGCGTACTGGGCATGCTCACACACTTAGCTGTTGCAAAGGGCCATCTTGCATGCACAAGGAGTCTAATCATGGAGGGGCACAGTGTGGAATGTACTGTGTGTCCATCTACACAACGGCGTACTGGGCATGCTCACACACTTAGCAGTTGCAAAGGGCAATCTTGCATGCAGATGGAGTGTACACACAGAAGGGCACAGTAAGGTATAACTGCCCTCACGCACAGGCCGGTCACACATGCAGTGACCTGTACACACACAGCTGCCATCACAGCTGTCACATGTGCAGGTCACACATGTACACACTGCAGTGTACACTGTAGCTGTCAAGTCAGCACCATGTCGTTGGTGCAGCACTACACAGCCTTACGGTCCCACAACACCATGTGACACATGACCACTGGGCTGTACAGCAGTGTACACCAGCTGTGCAGAGTACACACGTACCAACAGGGATCCAACAGGTGTTATGCATTGCAATGATACCAGTATACATGAACAGGTCGGCTCAAGACATACCATGGCCCTTACACAGCTGTGACACCTGACTGTTGCTCTACACCAATGAACACACGTCTGGGTACATCATACATGTGATTGTGTGGATGTGTGCATGGACTGCACACACAACACATACATACATGGCCTTTGATGTACCTCGTGCATAACACTGGCCTAATCAATGCTACACACGTGAATTGAAGGTGGGCCCATGTCTGTTGAATGCTCACACTAAAGGGGGTAGCAGTGTTGACCGGGACACATACCCTTGTACTGGTCGCCTGTGACACCCATGATATCATACCGCAGTCCATGTGTTATGTATGTCAACACACATGTCCAACAATAGCAATGCATACAAACATGGCAACAGGAGACACATGTGACATCTGTACTGTGCATGCAGCAAACATGCATGTGCAGTGGCCGATGTCCGTAACATAGTTGCACCTACCTACGACATGCAGACGCAATGCAGACCCATCATCGACATCTGTATACGGTGACATACAAACAGCACGTATGGAGGGATGTGTGTACATAACGTGGTGAACCACCTGTCTAGATGTATGTGTGCAGGGGGTGGCTCACAGTTGTGTCACACACCATCCTATCATGCCATGTGCTAACTGTACGCTATGTCGCTGTTACGTGACGGTGCTGACATAATGCATACACAGCGGTCAGGTGTTAACAACTATATGTCATATGGCACCTGTAACACCTACAACCTCCCGTGTGTATATAGCAGCACATTTGCCAGATATAGCTTTGGTACACATAATGCAATCAATACCACTGCATGTCCAGCAAACGTGTCATCATATAGGTTCATAGGTTCATACTAGGCTATCTGCCCGAGGGCATTTACAAGCCTAGCCCTTCGTTTTGTGGCTTACGCCACCCCTTTAGTATGGGGAACTATACCCATTATTTTGCTGTGCCTCTGTCGAGCAGTGACACTGAGGTAATCCCTGGGGTATATCTGCGATCTCCCATCCATTGGTCAAGATTTCTCTTGAACAAGGCCAGCGAGGTGCTCTGCCTCACATGTACCGGGATTTTGTTCCACAGCATAGGGAGTCTTTGGGTGATGAATCTATCCCTCCAGCACGTCCTATTAATAGCCGTGTCAAGGTTTAAGTCTCCCGCCCTTGTGGCTCTGATGGATCTAGATTTTTTGAGGTGAAGCATATTCATCAAATCTGGGTTTGACATGGCCTTGTATGTTAGGCAAAGGTCACCTCTGAGCAAGCGGTAGCGACTGAATAGAGCTGGAGTTCTTTCAGTCGGGCAGCATAGGACAGATTTTGAGACCCTTTATCCTTTTGGTGAGGAACTTTTGTGGCCTCTCCAGCTGCTGCAAGTGTCGGGTCAGATACATTCGAATGGGGCATTGTACTCAATCATTGGTCTGATGAGTGATGAGTAAAGGAGACTATGACCTCCCTTGATCTAGATGAGAATCCTTCATGATAAGGTGGGCAATGTAGAAGGTCTTCCTAACTACTTTAGCTACATGGGTGTCGAATGACAGACTACTATCAACCTGGGTCCCCAGGTCCCTGATAACTTCTTCTGTGCTCAGTGGATTGCCACCTATTTGGTAGCTAGGGGTAACCTTGTTTTTCCCGAAGGGTATGACTATGCATTTTTGGCATTTAACTTTAGGCCGTGGCTCTGGCACCAGTTATCCGTTTCTGTGAGACCCTTCTGAAGGATATCTGTGTCAGATGTGTTTTCTACTATGGCCAGTTTGCAGTCATCTGCAAACTTTGTCAGCCATAACCCTCCTGTGTTTGCTTGTACTTCGGAAAAGTAGATGCCAAACAAGAGTGGGCCCAGGACTGAGCCCTGTGGGACACCACTTGTGACAGGCTTTGAGTCTGACATGGCCAGCAGCTCTGACCCTGTGGGTTCTGTCACTCAGCCAGTTTGCAACCCATCTTGTGATGTATGGGTTGACATTTAAGCTGATGAGTTTTTCAATGATACCGAATGGGGTATTGTATCGAAGGCCTTAGCCAGATCGAGGTAGGCTGTATGGACTGCCTTTCCCTCATCAATGGCTTTGGTGACTGTTTCAAAAAGTCAACCAAGTTTAAAAGGCATGATCTGCCTTTGACAAAGCCAAACTGGGTTGGATCCAAAGTCTGCAAATTCCTATGTCTTTATTTATGAGGTCCATTATGATCCTCTCCATGGCTTTGCAGATAAGGCTTGTCAAGCTAATGGGCGGTAATTTCCAGGGTCGGTGGAGGCACCGCCTTTGTGAAGTGGTACCACAGTTGCAGTGCGCCACTCCTGGGTGCGTATCCAGAGGTAAGACTTTGATTAAACAGCTGTCCTAGCTGTGGGTTTAATTCCTCATTGAGTTCATGGAGCACACAGCCGGGACACCATCAGGTCCCATGGATGCTGTGTTTTTGCTTTGGAGAGCAGTTCTCACTTGGGCTGGAGATGTTTGGGGGCTGCAATCGTTTGGTATAGATATCTCCTTTTGGGGGAGAAGTTTGCACTGAACCTGTCAGCCAGTATGTTGGCAATGTCTGTAGGATCAGTAATCTTCACATCATTTTGAACTAGCTCTGAGCATATCTGGGAGTTTCCTCCCAGGTTTCTAACTATAGCTAAAGAAGGCCTTATGATTGTCTTTTGAGTCTTTAGCTATTTTTCTCTCAAAATTTGCTTTGGATGATTTTATGAGAGCTCTTAGTTTTTACTTATAGTGATCAAGGGTGTCTTACCTTTTAAGGATTTTGCTCTATCTTGTAGTAGCTTCCTCCTTTTGTTGTAGAGTTTGTTTATGGCTGGGGTCCACCAGACTGGACGCTTGCCTTTGGTACAAAGAGTCTTTGTTTTGCTTGGGATTGCCTTATCCATGCAGTCCTGCAGGTGCTGGTAGAAGGCATTTGTAAGTGATTCAGCGGCTTGAGTACTGTTTTCCGGCTCGGGGCCTTAAAGGAGACCACACTAGTCTTTAGAAGTGTGAAGTCGGCTTTTGAGAAGTTCTTTACTGTGGTCTTTTTATTTCAGGTGGGGTGGGATGAGGACCTCCAGCGAGATTAGTTTGTGGTCTGATCTCACCAGTGAGGGTACACCTCGGTGTTGAACATTGTGCTCCCATGTTCGTGATGATGAGATCAAGTATGTTATCTCCTCTTGTGGGGATGGTGACTAGTTGTTCCATGGCATTTGAGTTTATGAATTCCAGGAACTTTTGGGCTAGGGTGTTTGGGCTTGAGTAGTGTTCCCAGTCTATATTAGGGTAATTGAAGTCACCTAGTATGATGGTGTTTGGTGATACATTTATCCCCTCTAGTGTTTTCAGGAAGGCCATGTGAGGTTCCTGAGTTTGTGAGGGTGGCCTGTAACATGCTACAATTTGCAGAGCAGTCTTGCCTATGGTTAATTGCACCTGGATGGTCTCCGATGCATCATGCGTTGCCACCAGTCTTGAGGTGTGGGTGTCCTTGATGAATATGGATACCCCCTCCTTTCTTGGTATTGTCCAGATTTTGGGGCGGAACGCATGATATGAGGTAAAACCTGATAGCTGGGGTGCTCTCAGGAGCCTTGAACCAGGTTTCTGTCACAGCACAGACATCGATGTTCTCCATACTGAGAAGGGCCTCGAGTGCGTGCATTTTGAGATTTAGACTTCTGGCATTGAGCAGCATTACCCTTAGTTTTTCCTTTTGTGTTCTAGGGTGGTAGGTTTAGAATTTGAGCCTTGCCTAAAAGGCACTATGGGGTGGCAAGAGCCTTTGCCAATATCCGAATCCCAGGGTGACAGGTGCAAGCTGTCCCTTGCGAAGCGTGGCTTGTCCAGCATGTCATCCCAGGCAGACAGACACTGGATCCCCTTTGAATGACACCAGTGTTTAAGCCAATTGTTAAAGCTGATCATCTTATCTCTGTATTGTGGCATCATTCTTGGTGAAGGTAGGATACTGCTCAAGGTCAGGGTCATACCTGTCTGGGCTACATAATCAGAGAGCTCCTCAATGTCTCTTTTCATGTAGACCAAGGAGGTACGTCTCAGGTCGTTTACACCAGCGTGGACAATGACTGAATCATATTTGTACCTGCTGTTGAGAGACCTGAGTGCTTGCGTTATGTGGCGGATTCTAGCACCCGACAGGCAGCTTACTGTGACCTTCTCCTTACTCAGTCTGGTGGCGGGACGTCAGTGTGTCTGACTATGGAGTCACCAATGACTAGTGTGTCTGGCATTGTGTTTGGCCTTAAGGGCTGTGACTGTTTGACACTCTGACTGTGAGGTCTATGTTGCAGGTGTTGTGTTCTGAGGTGGTGGTTGTTTGGGTGTCTGCTTTGGTGGCCTCTGCTGTTTTGGTAGATTTTTGATCAGAGCCTCAGTATGTCTTTGTGTGTTTATGTGTATGATTTGAGGTTGTAATGGTAATATGTGAGACTGGGTCTATAGTGTGTGTGGTAACCTTCTCCTCCTGACTGGTCTTGCCAGTCCTATGTTGAGAGAGCTCAGCCTCCAGTTTGGCCGTATAGTTGCATCTCTCGCATGTATTTGTGTTTTGTGGGAGGAGGAGAGGGTTATCTGTGTACATGAGGCAATTGTAACATTGCCTCAATATTCCCAGGTTCACCAGCTGAGCAGGAGAGGACACTAGCAACTGATCCCTCGACATGCTAGAAGGAATAGACAAAAAACTTTAAAAAGATTCGGGGACGTGGGTGACCGAGAAATGGGGGTTGCCTTTTGGGGTACTATCTGTGACAAGAGTGCCGTATCAAGGTAATAAGTACTGTAGGAGCAAGTGCTACGTTTAACAGATAGAGAATAGTCTACTTGGAGTCAAGTAGAGATGATCTTTTTAATTATAGGATACGCTGATTAGATCAGTAGTATAGTTCGAGGAAGGTAGTTTTAAGGGAAAATTTGAAGAGTGGACTTTAGGTAGCGAATAGTTTAAACCTGCTTAACCGGCTGCCCTAGTGTGCAACAGTAGCAACTCCGTGCTAAATCGGGCTAAATCGGGCTAAAGCGTGCTTTATAGCAGGGGGCTGGAAAGGACAGGAAATGACCCAAAATGGCCAATAAACTACAAGTTACTGCCTTAAACCACTCCTCTGAGGACAAATGAAGGAGTTATGGCCAATAAAACTACAGTTTCAAGTCAGTAACCACCTCTCCGGGGGGCAGGGAAGCTGCTCAATGTTAGTCACTGCCACTGATAAACACAGAGACCCTCCTTCAGCCCAAGCAAAAATGGCCTCACAGAAACTTTCAAACAGTTCAGGAACAGCAAGCCTGTAACTGAACTTTTTTAACTCTCAGAAAAGTGGGAAAAAAGCAAGATTTTTTTTTGGCTGGTGTATCATTCCCAGCACTGCCATGTGTGTCCAAATGTGTGACCAGGGATGCCACATATCATGGGGAATATGTCCCAGTTGCTACACATCCCTGTACACCATTGTAGAGAACTGTACATGCGTCAGTGTGGGAAGCATGACGTCTGCCGGTGATGTGCATCACACACATCGGCTGTCCGTATACACATGTGTGGTCACCACAGTGTGTGTGTGTCTGTATGTATGTCTGGAGCTTGGTGTGAGTGTGTATGCTAATATACGGTGGGAAATTATCACTGACCCCACGTGTTGACTAACCCGTAATGGTGATGCATTGCACAATCCTGTTGATGCCATAGGTCCCAGCCATACTGGCTACCTGTGCATGTACCTTCTCTGTGACACTTCGTGTGGGTGCATAGTACTGTGAGGGTGATGACCACACAGGCAAGGGTCCCCAGCTGCACACTATGGGGTGTGCGTTATAGTGGTGTACACCCCGTGACTGCAGCCATGTTCACGTACTGTTACGGGTCCTACTGCTGCACAGTGTGGCCTCCAGCTACCAAGTGACACCTCACATCATCATTGGCCAGGCCACTGTGTACAACCCCTGCACCATGTCACCATACCTGTAATGTGTCCTGCTATGTATGTCACATCTCTGTCCAGTGTAGCCTGTGGCACCAACCACATGCATCAGGTGCAGTATATGTGCGGACATCTGTGTCCTGTTTGTGTGTCCAACAGTCAGGATGAGGGTACATGTAGCATGCTGATATTGCCAGACGTGCCTGTGTGTACTCCACAGTTACACGTGGCGAACTGCAAACACTGCTATCTGTAGGCACATGCAAGTACACCATAGGAGAGAACCAGGGTATCACAACCAACATGGTGCTACAGATGTAACCGAGACACATACCGTGAACACATCACAATGCATGCTGCACCTGCACTACATGGTGTGACTGGTGCATGTCGACAGTACACAACCTATGTCACATACACAACTCAGTATTCACACACAACCACTGCAACATACACATCCCTCACTATGCATACACAGGTGTTACATACACCTCTCACTATGCTGTTCACCCTGTGCATCAGAATATTTGTGCATAACCCTGCACCGATGGTGTGGATGACAGGGATGCAGCACAGGCTTCATCATATGCACAGGGTGATATGTTTGCCAGGGGCATAGGCTGCACCAATGGATAACATCATGTGTGTGTGTAAGGGCCGGTGAGTTGACTGGACATATCTGTGCAGAATGCATGTGGATGTTGTGGAGCCCTACAGTTGTGTTTGCTGTGTGCGTGTATGTGTGTACACAGTTCTGCCATTTGTGATGCTACACGGGGTATAATTGACAGCCCCAGATTGTACAGTGCAGGTTGTACAGCTCACTGTGTCCGTCCACGGCCACGTGACCTGTGCCTGCCTGGGGTTGCATGGGCACTGCCAGGTGGAGGTACAGAGTGGCTACTGTCCAATGACACATGTCCGCTGGAAACGTGTCCCTGCTGAGACCGTCCAGGGCCACGTCCACGTGGCCTGCTGTGTCCTGGTGTTGACAGTGCAGCAGCAGCTGCACTGCTACTGCTACCGGCACTATGGGAGTGGGCATGTGAGGTGGCACGGTCACGTCGACCTACACTAGGTGGTGTTGCTGGCCTACGTCCACGTGGCCTACGCCTCACTCCTACCAGGTGTTCCAGCACAGACAGCTCCTGCTCGCGGATTGCCATGCCTCGGTCAAGGATTCCGACCATTTCACCTAGTTGCCTATCCAGAACATTAGCAATCTGCTGTTGAGCATTTGCCAATGCCTGGATGTTGTCATTTAGGGTATGGATAGCAGCCCTCTGCAGCCTCTGCCCTTCTCTGTTCTGCCGTTCAGCACGTGCCTGTGCCGCCATTACAGTCTGGAACATGCGTCTGGTGATACCAGCTGCTGCGCTCTGTCCTGCAGGTGCATGTCTGCCAGAGGTCCTCCTACGAGCAGCACCGGCCACATGCCTGTGTGGCACATCTGCAGTCATTACACTGACACCATGGTGTGTAGACACACCTTCTGTAGCCACCGCACGTTCCTGTTCCACACCAACAGACGCTGACTGTCCTTCCTCTATGGCCACCGGTGATGCGGTATGTGTTGGCAGCAGAACTGTGTGCGGGGAAGAGGGGGACATAGCTGGGATGGTAACCATTGGCACAGATTCAGCCCCTGACAACCCTGCCTGTACCTCATGCATATGTTCATCACCACCAGTATCTGTGGGGACACTAACATCAGATGGACCGCAGGAGGGTAACGCACCTACATCACCTGTGAATGCAAAGAAATACTGTAAAGTACAATCGACACAGACACAGACACACACACACACACATACACACACACACACACACACACACACACACACACACACACACACACACACACACACACACACACACACACACACACACCATGCATGTGATTTGTCAGATGGCATGCAGCATGCCTGTGATAGAGCAGAGGGCATGCAGCTCAGACATTAATAGTGTTAGTAAGCATACCTCCCTGGGATGCACACTACAGCAAGCAGGTGTCATATCAGTAGCCATGCAGTTCACACAATCATGGTAGTATGCATGCATCTCCGTGATACACCATGTGGGCCAGAACAGGATAACAGTACACATGTCTGACGTGACCTTGACATGTAATTTGCTGACATGTGCATTAACATGCATACATGTTTGACACAATGGTGTCCTGACACATGTACAGCATCATAATGGCTTCAATTGCAGTGTTGTGTGTATGCCCTACAGATAGAATGCATGTTTAGCAAATGTGCATGAGCACGGGTGGGTAGTGTGAGCCATCTACATTGCTATACAGTGTGAAGTACAGACACTGTGCCATTGCATGGCAACATGAGGTATGTATGTTGCTGTAGAATGCATAATATGTACACATTGCATAGCCATAACTGCAACACAGTCGTTATGTTCGACATATCATATATGGTAGTCTGCAGTGACACCTCCAGTAGCTGTGCACAGGCTTTTAGGTTGTCCACTGTACCACATCAACTGTATAATTGGTCAACTAAGGCTATAATTGGACCATGTGTGGACAATGTGCAACAGGGTGTATACACATCTCATTTACTGTGTGGCTACATGTCTCTGACCATCCCCCATGGCCATGTGTGCACATGTGGTGGCCAATTGTGTGTGATGGGCATCTTCTCCACATGTCTGTGTGGTCCCATATGACATACACCCATACATGCCAGATATGTCACATTCCACAGGTCTATGCAGACAACGGGTTGTATGTTTGGTATGTGGGGTATAGGTCATGTGATAGTGTGACAATATTGCAGACAGAACACTACATGTCTGGGACATGTCAGGTGGCACATCACAATGTGTGCACCCGATGCAGGGGCATATGACACAATGGTGACACTTGTGGGCTGCCCATATCACAGCTCACTGTGTGGTACTGTGTGCGTACCACACACGTTGTTCCAATGCATACTACATATGCCTCCATTGTAGAACACCTCCACCGTTGTATGCACAGCTGACCACACATGTTGCAATGACAAGTACTGTGGTTTCAAGTCTGTGTATCATTACATTTGCATATATTGCACATGGGTGGCGTGTGTGAATGCATGGTGGTGCGACCTGCATATCGTGACTGGAACAAACATCAGGTGTGCAAGTGTTAACTGGCCACATGGCAAATAGATCTACACTGTAACATGCCTGATACTGATGACAGTCTCACCTGCAACAGACCCATGTCTGTGCGGCACGCCAGAGGTGCCTGTATAGGGGTGACACACCAGTATGAACATTATCCATGACTGTATGACAGCCATAGGTTGCACTGTGCATGTGCACACATTCACCTGTGTAATAGCATATAGTATGCACATGTGTGCATACACAACGTAGCATACTGTACTATGCAGCATGTGTGTCCACATACCTGGCATATGTTGTTACTTTACATTATGTACAATGACACATGCAACTACATGGGATATAATAGCCATATGTACATTACTGACTTACCAGGCAACTCCAGGCTCATTGTTTGGGAGACACCCACCTCCACAATGGCAGCTAGTGTTTCTGGATGCTGTTCCCTGGGTGTCCCCAGACTGGCCAGTAGCTCCTCGGTGTGTGTGAGTGGGGGCTGGGTTGGTGGCCCACCACCTGTTCCACCTTGTTCCCCGGCGATTACAGTGGCACGCTGTTTTGCATGTCGTATCAGGTCCATGCAGTGTCTGCGCACCTGCTGGTAGGTGTGGTTATGGCCACCCACATCGTTCACCCTCCTGCGTAGATCCTGCCACAGGTCATCCCACTGCTGGTCATGCTGTGGCACATGGCTGAACAACAAGTCATAGTTGTCATGGAGTTGTGGGATGAGGACATCATCCTCCTGGTGGGTGTATGCTGGGAGGCATGTACGGGGCATTATCTGTAAAACATAATGATGGTGACAGGTCACAGTTTCAGAGATGTACAGAGATAGTGCTGCACATACATTTCTATGACATCTACTGCATCTGCATAGTTATCTTTGCAAAGCACCATGACACTGACATGACTGACGTGTTTGTGTCACACATGTCACACCCATTATGCATTGGATATCATCACCATATATGTGTGTCACCTCATTACAGTGTTCATACTCCATGTAAATGCTGTCTTGCTGTGAGCATGTCTATTTGCCTGCACTTGTGTTCTTACCTATCTGCACATGCCTCAATGTGTCCACGGTACTACTGTTGACCTGGATGCTGTGTATATGTCACATATCAACACAGACACAGCCGGAATGGACTTGAGCAGTGACAATACACACATACGCATGGACACCTGTACATGTATGTGTTTTGCCATATACATCTACACAGCACTGTACAACTGTTCAACATCCTGACACGGATCGCCTGTATTACACATGTGATAGACATGGGACAATGGATAGTCAGACGACATTCGCAGGGATGGTCATCAACCATAGCATGTGTGGGCACGGTTTCCACGCTGTTACAGACGGCCATTCTGCTACTGCAAGCTGCATCAGTGCCACATTACTGATCCAGTCAGTTGATAGTACATCTACCATGCGGCCATCACACCATGTATGACTGGGATGACATCTGCAGCTTTGATGGACAGGGTTGCATGTTATGGCGGGAGTATGTCACATATATGGCACAGGGATCTGCCCAGCCTGTGGCGATCCTAGTATTAGGACAGTGGCTGTCCATGACATATGTCATATAGATCAGGATATGGACATGTAGCATGTCCATCATCATGGTGTAGCAAATGTCCTTCTGCAAGGTAGACAGCATGCTGCATAGTGGAGGTGTGGATTGTGAAGGCTGTTATCGCACATCCATGCATAGCCATTACCCCTTACAGGTGGTATGTGATCCAATATTGGTCACCACAGTGCTGTATATGCCTGGCCAGTGATCTCCGTGCTCATGGATGGCACCCTGACATGACATGGGTACCTCAGATGACTACCTAAGGGGCCTGGAGATGTCACCATGTCAGGGGTGCACTGCACAGCACCATCCCTTACACAGTGTCCATAATGTTGACCACAGCCTAGGTAGCAGTTTATGGGTACAGGGATGTTCACCTAGCGGTGACACTGCTGGTATCATCCTTCAGACTGTGCACATATGTCACACACCTCACACACAGCCCATTCTGTATGTTGTTCACAACACTGACACAGCTAAACTGATAGGTCATGGCCATTCACAGCCTTACATACACAGATGCCTAACATTTGTCTGTGTGGTATGGGCTACAATGAGGGTGGGGTACAACACATTAACCCTGTTCTACTGTATCTGGCACAGATGTGCTGTGCACATGTCACTCTTGCACCTTTTGTAGTTGTGGGTCTGTCAACAGGCCACTGGTGGAACACACCTGTGACATGCAAAGGTATTTGTAATCAAATATCCGTGCTATCTTGCACATCTGTACTGCTAACATCTACAGTGCTAATGGTTCATGGACATGCACACCATACTCAGCAGGGTTATAGTGCGGTGCCACCCTAAATGACTGTCATCACCACTTGTGGGTTGATATTATCCAACACCCTATCTGTATTGTATGGTCATGCTAAGCACTTGTTCAGAACATGTGAGCATGTCATGAGCTACTGATTACTATAGCGCCCATTCCACACCATTTCCCACAGGTACACTGGCTGTCCTACACTTCCCAGCTTGCTTAAGGTACGACAGCTGTTGTACACACATAACGCACATATCCTGTGGGACATGGTTGTATATGCAGGCATGTCCAACTGTCACGTACCAGTGCTACTGCCTGTCTATATGAGGGATATGTCATACATGTGGCAATAGAGCAATTGTCTCATGTACACATTCAATGCTCACTTCACAACATACGGCACTACAGCCTGTGGGGGATGCACGTCTGCAGCCGTGCTGGGCCCATAGCTCTCAGGTGTACCTCATTACGGGGAACGTACCTCATTTGGGGTTCTAAAAAGTGCATGTTCCTCAAGGTTCCACATTGGAAGGTTCTGTCACACATTCATTGTTGTACATAGTTTACCTGCTAGCCATGGCTAGATAGATGAGAATCATATTAATTCATTGGAATATCTGTTTTATACGTAAGACCAGCCTATTTTAGTCATCATATGCCCTTCCTAGTTGACGCTGTTAGTAAGCCAGTTGTAAGTGTTCCACGTTTTGCCCATTTGTCACACTTTATGAGGGCTAATATTCCTCATTTTGGGGACAGGAGGCTGACAGCTATGGCTGGGGGTAATGCTGTTGCCAACCCTGACTGCAGTTGACAGTCATTTGGGGATGTGTAACATTCGCAACACACCCCACCCATCACATAGTCTCACATAATCTACACCACTGGCCACACCTACGAGGACAACCTGTGCAGTATGTCTCCATACTCACTGTAGGCACCAGAGGTAGCCCCCATCATGGAAGACAACATCACCAGCTTATAGCCCACAGACTCATGTGTGCCCAGCACATACAGCCAATAGTGTGTTATAACATTCACAACATACCAGTCATAGCTGACTCTGTAGGGTGTCACACTGCAGTTCCACACAGCAGGCTACACAAGGCGTTAGTAAACACATCTTGCTGTCGGGTAACTGCTTCTGCAACATAACCTATGCACCCATGCCACACCTCACCAGGTACGATATGTCTGTCATTCTCCATGTTAGTGTGACTGCCCTGTGATGCCACTTCACAGACTACGTGTGCAGGGACATGCAATAGCTCACCAGTCTTATAGCCCTGAGGGTGTGGGCCTAGCCCTGGGGAGCATTTTGCATTCGTCTGGACACGATACCACTGTACAGTGACCGACTGTGTCACTTCAACAGTTGCCTATGCTCCTATTGTCATTCCAGAGGCATGTGGTATCTGTCCGCTATGACTGTCCTGGTCAAACACAATGCTGTGGCACAGATGACTTGCACCTGTCGGCCCTGGGAGTACAGCTCACATGCTAGGCTCTTGCTGCTTCTATACTGCCTGTCCTGCACAGTTTCCAATAACTGTCACTGGCAGGGCGGTAACTGGCATGCGTGACATAGGGTCATGTGACACATTGCTTGCATCTTCCCCTGTGATGCACGCAGGCAAGGCACACCTTACAATGCACCACTCCAACATCTCTGCAGTGACTGGGACCTGCCTGTAGGCTCTGCAGAGCACACCTGCAATGACAGGTTATAGACGGACCATACCTTCCAGGCACATACCTGGACCGGCACACCCACAGCTGAGGGGTTCCCATATCCCACTATGTTTTGCACAAATCCTGGCAAGTTGCTTAGCACAATGCATCAGAGGTGCTCCATGTGCAACTAACTGTGTCTGGGACCGCTATACACATTGTAACAAGCGACAGAGCCAACATCATACCCCACGGGTGACATACCTTCTATGGTGGTATAGTGGACAGTGGGCCTCAGCTACTACTGATGTGTGACTGACACTACCCCACACTTCACTGGGATAGCCACTCATGTACCGACACATCCATGAGTCATACCCTCCACTCTGCTGGATCAACACATACACACCACCTCCAAGACCTACATTACCCTTGGCATGAACACTACCACCATGTGACTGGTGTTACACACCTGGGGTTATCCCCTCATTGGTGGATTCTGAACATATGCTAATCTACCGTGTTAGCCACATCCCGAAACACACCCATCACAGCATACACAGTACATGTGTACTACTACACCTACTACAGACGTCTGCTGACAGCGGTTGTTAACATCATGACACCCGTGCAGATGGACAATGCACATACAAATGCTGACACATACCCCAGTGCACTTAATTAGCATGTACACAACTGCATGGATCATGCTATTCCACACAGAGCCATGATGGTACACACCAGATAACAGACGCCACTCTGGTGGTCATGTTCCACGGACATATGATGTACAACAACAGGTGTAGGCTGTTGCACAGTGGTGTACATTCCCATGTGTGGGGTGGCTCACTGGTCAGCCGTGGTGGGGCCACAGGGTCCCTCATCACATACTCCAAGACTAGCTACGTAAACATGACTGCCACACATTCCGGGGTGTACCACCAGGCATTATGGTGGTATGTCAGTATTCGATGGCAACACCCACATCTGCTGTCACATACAACAGTCACTCAGGAACATTGCAGACCCAGGTATTGTTGGCAACATGCTGGAGGATGGCTTCAATGCTGACAGTACACCCTCTCACTCACTACAGGGCCGCAATCAATACATGAACATTGTGGTGTCCCTGTGGTCACACCTACGCAGTACTGACCTACACTCTATGTGTCCTGGGACACTGGCCCCAAGTCACCTTCCAACGTCCCAGGCTGTGATGTCCACCAACCTCCGAATTACATGTCTCACCACTAGGCCACCATATTCAGTAATAGCCTTGTTTCAGACATTGTAGACCCTGAATGGCACACAGCAGCATTTATCACACTACACACAGGTGGCACCACATTGCACGAGTGGGACTATAGTCCTACACACCTGACTGGACTGTTCTGCATGGCTATGGGGCACATCATCAAGGACGTCATTCTCAGAGACATTGTTGGTCTCCCGTCCTCTGCTGCCACCTGGGTTGGGCTTGTTAAGGCCAGAGCATGGCCCCTACACATGGTGGACTCCTTTCATACAGTTACCAGGGCAGTTGCTGATGGTACGGGAGTCCACACATCCTACATTGTCCTCTCATTGCCTTTCAGCACCATTCCCCATTCTGGTATTGACAACATACACATCCACCTGCACATCATACCCTGTGTCTCAGGATGTTATGCTATGTGGCTCATGGACAGGACACACAGTGAGGCCAGCATACCATAGTACCTACTACATGTCAGGTACTTTGGCATACCACGGTCCTCAGTCATAGGGCCCCTCATGTTAAGTATATGCTTCCCTGTGGAACAGGCTGGCACAGGGGACTTTCCCTGCCTAGCTTTAGAACCCCTACATACCAAGTGCCATGATTGCTCCACCAGCTGATACTGACTCCAACCATATGGATGTCGCTGTGACAGATACATAATATGACTATCATGTCATCAAGCTGCATGACACAAGGTGCATGCACATCACATTTGCATTACACCATTCACCCACTGACTATCACATGGATGGTGGTCCCCTACATACATATCACATTGTACATGTTTGCAGTGCACACATATGTCGCACCCACTCCTGTGGTTACCGTATTGCCATTGTGGCGTGGATATCCTCCTATGTGGCCACACCTATCTGTACTGGGTGTGTAACTGGTACATAGGCACCCATTGTACCTCTGAACTCAAGACATCTACACACATTCAAGGGTACACCACCCCATTTAGGGTGTACCTTGCACAACAGCTACAGCTTTACATGCCACAACATTAACACGCCATGACGTTTACTGAGCTCCGACAGTTTCAATATGCGGCTGCACTATGGACACCACATCTGTACACATTTGCATAATACATACTCAGGGGTGACCTCTGCTGATCAGACAGGGCCCATGTCCACAACATTATTGATGGATATACTCCTCATATGCAACATAAGCAGAGGCCACTGTGAGCAACATGCTCATGGATATGTGCACACACGCCACAATGAGTGGGATGTGCTTCTGGGTTACATTCCCAAACTGGACACTCACCATGCTGTGGAACATAAGTCCTCTGTACATCATGCAGGGACACTCAGTAGCACTGTTCATGTGATACCTCCCTTGGTGGTTGGGAGACACATGTAGGCCTTGGATCACTGCAGTGGCTGTACTGTGCAGTGGTGCAGGTGACACCTGGCTCTGCTCTTCACAGGGCACTACCCTGGAGAGGTGCCACTAGTGTGAACACTGTAGTTGTGCTTACACATGGACTTGACAGACTGCATAGTACCCCACTATGCACCTGTGCAGCTATTACTTGTCCTTTGTGCATGGTTACTTGGTAGCCCTTCCATTTAGATTAGCTATCATGCTATTACTATGTCCCATACCTACAGGCCATATGTATCCTGTTATTGTACATACCAATAGACGATACCTGTGGTATGCATGATATGCCCGTTATGCTGTGCTGAATATCTGTCATATCTACCTATAATACTATACATTACACATATTTCACATAGTATCCCATAATGCAAAGCATACTTGCTCAGCGGGACCACCTTACATATGTCATTAACGTTATTTGCCCATACACATGCGTGCTGTGACAGTATATCAACATATACTATCCCCTGCTATGGCACGTCCTTGTTGGACATACCCTACCACTGATGGTGGGTTGTATGGCATTGTTCTGTTTAATGGCCTCATATAGCATCCCTTCTGGTGTCTGTTCTATGTACCTTGTGTCCCACTGCTGGACGCACAGATTCTACAAGCGTTAGTATGCTCAGCAAGACATCACTACATAAATACCTTTCCCCACTTTATGCATTGCGGACACGTTTAATTAATGCAAACCAGGCTATACATACAGTAAAACTAATTAATACAGATCATGCTATACAAAACCTTACATATTGGGCGTTCTACATACCCTGTCATCATTACGGCATTTCGTTTCTATCTCTCTCACAGTGTTTCAACTGTTTATCGGTATGAGCATACGGTTTGAATGTCTGGCAAGTCATCCTTATATACGTCGATACCTGAAACATGTGGATTCATCCCACCAATTGGTGTTCCTGAGTGACTAATTACTTGCATATCAGCTGTGCAGCTACTCCATTCGCCAATTACGGGGCGACAGTGGGGTATAATTGGATTCTCCACTTGGGCGTTGCCTATTTGCCCTACCTTCGGGGAGACGGTCTGTATTGTGTTTTGTTATGTGTAACTGCAACTGCTTTGCATGGAGACAAGTATAGTTTGGATTCATGTCCCCCGTGGATTGTGTGTGACAGGTAGAGTATTTGGTTCAACATGTGGGTGTACCTGTCATCCCGACGTCTGATAACGGAGTATTGCAATCAATACCTGTAACATGGCTGTTTGTTCCATTATACAACGCCTGCAATTTTGCATGTCGCCTTTAATTGTGCCCATTATATCTCCAGTTGGCCTTTGAAAGGTACCTGTGGCCAGTATTCGCAGGCTTACACATACCTCCATGTCCATTGGTATGGGTTCCCCTCTGTTGTTTCTGGTTCTCAGGCGTGGCCGGCACAGCTCCACTATTTGCTGTAAGATGTCCCAGACCACCCTGTAATGCTCTACTATCTCCAGGTCATGTAGCCCCTGGTAAGTTACCCTTGGTCTGAACACTCTCCTTCTCCTCCGAGGCCTGCGGTGGTTGTCGGCATCATCCTCCACAACACCGTCAGTCTCTAACACATGCTGATGAATCACAGCTATGGCAGCTCCCAACATGTACATTTTAAAAGTTCCCCGTCTGTTTACACCTATGGTGTGGTGTTTGGGAATACACAGGTGTGTGTTGGGTGCTTACACACTTTATACTATTGTGCTGTGAACACCGATGATGTCATAGGATGTGTATGTACGTTCGTAGCTACAGGTTAAGTTATGTGTTTTACTGCCGGAACTACTATTGTGGTGCCTTTGGTGTTGAATTACATTTGCCTGCCGTGGATTACCTCTTGACCTTCCCTTTACATTTCTACGTGTTGCACCTACCATTTTCTGGTGTGCATCCTGCAGCCTACTTTCATTTGTGCTTTCCTGGACCTGGCGTATCTTGCGTTATGTGTGCTACTGCCGGTCTGCTGTCGGTTTGCTTTGCTCTGCTGTGTCAGGTCTCCTATCTTTGCAATCCAATACCTCCCCTCCTTTTTTTGCATTTACATGCCTCCCCTATCCTGTTTTGCAGGTTTCTGCAAGCGGACTTGTCAGCTGCCGTCGATTGGCCTTCGTGGGTTGATTGGTGTTGATTGCTCATTAGTACTCCAATTACCCTACTTCCGCATTTCCTTTTCTTCCCCTGACCTTCCTGTTTCTGCTATTGTTTGCGGCGCGTGCGTCCGATTACTGGGTTTCAGGCACCTTTTCATCCTCATACACATGCGCTTTTGGCCACCATGTGTGCTCTCAGCTAAATGATTCCTCCCCACCCCTATCCTGCAGCTTTGCTTAGCAATGGACAGGCCAGATTTGCAATGCTCCAATGTGCTTAGTGCTACAGTGACACACCCCTCTGCTTATGTCATGTATCTCCTCTGAGCCACTCCTCGGTGTTATACCGCTGCGCCGTATGTTACAACCTTCCTCCGGCGGGACATTTGCGATTCAGTATTATCTGCCTCATTTGCATGGCATTGACTACTAATTCATAGTTACCGTGCCGAACACTATCGCAAGCCCTTAGCAACCCTTGCACCTTGGTTGTGGTGTTCCATGCCTACCATTGTGTGTTATGCTGTAAACCTGCTTTCTATTACATTGCGATTTTATGACATTTTTATATTATTTCTTTATGTTACAGCTTCCGCACACATGCCCTGCGATTCTGCTGTGCGTTACTGTGGACATGACATTAAATGTTGTTATTTACGTGTTATGCATCTTTTCTTATGCCATTGGCTGTGTATTTCGCCATTGGCATATGTTCATGTTGTGATACCTGGGTCTGGCCCTCTTCCATAGCTCCGATGTTATGTTTGGGAAAATGTAAACTGTGTTTTTTGGTTTACATTTCTGTGGGCTTATGCTACACCTGCACCACTTCATGAATCGCTATATGCCTTCATTTGCATGGTGCAACACTGCACATGGGGTGATTTGCATACCTACACCGGGGTCTGCGCAGATCTGGCATACGCCGGTAGTTAACGTGGAATTGGATCATACCTGAATCGCTCGGCGGCCATATTTGGCATTATAACACCTACGCTATGCATGCGCCTGGCGCAAGCTTCATGAATCCCGGGGAAACTCTTTTTCTTATCAATTTAAAATGTGCTTTGAAATGGCTTACATGAGTTCACATGACAGACTCACTTTACACTAGTTTGCTGTATGCTATATATTGTACCTGATTTTTCAGGTCACTTCATTACCACATAATGATATGTGCATATTTAAAGAAGGATAAGGTTATTTCATTGGCTGTTACTAATTTACTGCTTTATTGCCATATGACAAAATGTAGTATATATTTACTGATTTTTCTTTCTACTTTCTTATTTTTGAAGAAGTTCTTACATATTAAAAGAATGAAAGTGAGCTCAATGACTGGTTCTGGCGTTGTTGTTTTTTCCTATAGCTGTTGAAGTTTTTGCCAGTGTAAAGTTCTTTCTTCATTTTGCAGCTTGTTGGTTTTATTTGCACACACACACACACACACACACACACACACACACACACACACACACACACACACACACACACACACACACACACACACATATATATATATATATATATATATATATATATATATATATATGTATACAAAATAATAAAAAAGGAATGTAGTTCATTGTACCCAAAGAACAACACTGTAGAAAGTAGATATAAGTCCCAAGGTATACCAATACAATCACCTTGACTGCAGTCACAAAACAATTTTATTGAAGAATATAAAAAGTATAAAAGTACAGAAGAAAACGTATATAGAATTAATAAATAGCTGTATGTTTTGGTTTGTGAATGTTCTTCACAACTGTTACTTTTAATGATTATTTTTATCCATTACTTTGTGATTTAGAGGCTATTATAGGAAACATACAGCTGTTTATTTATTTTATATTCATTTTGGACACATTTTTCGACTAATGATGATAAGTTTTTAGTCGGAGTCTTTTATCAGCATGTATAACACTACAGGTTAAACTACTATTTTTAATGGCAAATCATTCTACTTTAGCACTTTTATTGGTTAGAACTTTAACATGTTTTTATTGGTTGATAATTACAGTAGACACATGTGATTGGACAGGATTCATATAAATACTTTTTGTTTGCTCAGACACTTTGAATCTGAAGAAGGGTGGAAGCCACCTGAAAGTGCTCATTCTTTTATACTTTTTACATTCTTCAATAAAATCATTTTATGACTACAGCCATGGTGACTGCAGTGGTATACCTTGGGACTTGTATACACACACACACACACACACACACACACACACACACACACACACACACACACACATATATATATATATATATATATATATATATATGTATGGGTCTAGGACGCATGCTCGACTAGCATATGTCCAAATCACAAAACATCGAGCACACATATACGAAAGCGCTTAACACTGAAAAGCGCTTCCGTGTATGTGTAGTTCAAAAAAAAAATCTATTTTTCTGTGCCCTCCACACCCCCCCTACTTTTTTATTCTCACTCCAAGATCGCACTACAGTGGGGAAAAGGGAATTTTCCCTTACCCACACTGTAGTCCGATCTACGAAACAGGCACACATACACGGAAGCGCTTGTCGATGTTAAACACTTTAGTGTATGTGTGTTCAATGTTTTGTGATTCGGATATATGCTAGTCGAGCATGTGTCCGGATCCCATACATATATATATATATATATATATATATATATATATATATATATACACATACATACATATATGTGTGGGTTTAGTTTTTTTCGGGTAGTTCCTTCCATGTACGGCCAAATGTATACTTACCACACGGGAAACATCGGCTTTGTGAACGTCGGTTATCTGAAGTGTCAGTAAACTGCGTGTCGGGGAAGTGGACACTCGGTAAACTGAAGGTAACCCATATATATATATATATATATATATATATATATATATATATATGGGTCTACTTCACATGGTCGACAGTTCATTTGACCGACTTTTATTTCATTTGATCGACAGGCAGTTTTATGTGGGGGGCACAGCCCCTCACACCCCCCCTAACTATATATATCAACTCCAGGGTCGCACAACATTGGGGAGGGGGGCAAAGCTGCCTGTCGACCATATGAATTGTCGACCAAATAAATGTCGATCAAATGAACTGTCGACCATGTGAAGGGGACCCATATATATATATATATATATATATATATATATATATATATATATATATATATATATATATATATATAGATATATAGTTTACAATCAAAAGGCAGAAAGTCAGTTCAACGTCAGGATCCTGTTCGAACATGGTAGGAGCGACATTCGGAATGTCGATGGACAAGTTACCGTCATTTCCTAATATCGTCAAAAAGGCAGGGACATGAAGAATGTCTGGAAATGGCACCTGTCAACATTAACATTGAAAACGGATTATCAATGTTATTAGTCGATCATTTGACCTCATTAATATTCATGAGGTCAATGAAATACATCAAGGACATCATCATCCGCGGTTGTGAATCTCACGATTATGATAGTGATCCTATATATATATATATATATATATATATATATATATATATATATATATATATATATATATATATATGTGAGTGTGTGTGTGTGTGTGTGTGTATAGAGCAAGAAAATACGTCCCACTTTATATGTTATAAATGGTATTTCTCTTCAGATTGAGAGTCATAAGTAAGAGATCTGGGTACTTATGTGGACAACGTTCTCTCATTTGATCATCATATTTCCACCATAGTCAGGAAATCCTTCTTTCTGAACCAGTTATGTAGCAACAGAATATTGTCAAGAGCCAAAGAAATCATCTACCCTGTATTCTTCCCTTATTAGACTCATCAACAAATACATTACCCCCTTTGGTATGTACAAATCCAAAAATATCACACAATAGGAAAGGCCTAATGATTTCTAACCATAAAGCTTAATATAGATTTATTCTGCTCAGTTTTGGTGGCAAGCAGAATTAAGACAAGAAGATTTAAGTGTCTGTTCTTAAAGCTGTATATTGCTGGGTATCTTATGGTCCTCATGATTAATCGCCTAGTGTTATTCTTATATACCTGTTTCTATGAGCAAATGAGGTCACTTACATGACAGGAAGAGCTGAGTCTGCAGCACTGATTAAGATGTGAGCAGCTGAGACATGAAGTGCATTACAGCTTCAGAAGAAGCTGTATATGAATTCAAACCCAATGGGCACAAAAGGCCTGGAAAATGAGAAAAAAAGAAGCTTTAAACTAGCAAAAGGAGAAATATTGTCAATAAGTGGTCTAAATGTGGTATACATTAACTGCAATACATTCACTTCAGCAGCATTCCTGATGCCCTGTATGTGACATAAGCAGCACTGTACCCCACTGGAGAGGACTTAGTCATGCAGCAGGTTATCTGAAAAGGGTAGGAGAAAATATCTCAAATTTCAGAGTGGGCAGCTAAATGGAAATGTTGCTAGTATAGTGTACGCTTCGAAATAACCACTGTGTTTGATCCAAGCTATACTAAAGTTGTGCAAGTGTTTAAAGAAGGCAGCTTTAGCATAACCACTGTGTTTGATCCAAGCCATACTAAAGTTGTGCAAGTGTTTAAAGAAGGCAGCTTTAGCAAAATATGAGAGCACCTCAGTAATGCACTATCATGTAAGTAAGGAAGGAAGATGGTGGAGGAGAGATGGAGTAAATCAAAACTGCCATCATGGGAGGCACATTCTGTGTGTAAAATAAGCCACCAAAATGACAGGAAGGGGAAAAAACTCTGTTATTGACTGAAATAACTGTGAAGGTTAAGAGACATAAAAATAAAATTTAAAAAAGATGCAGTGTCAGTGGTGTAACATTCATCACCTTTGGTCCTAGAAGACCTTAATGCTCTGGTTTCTATTCCCACACTAGATGACTGGATTGCTGACACTGCAGTGCAGAATTGGTGGGTACAACACTCCTTATTATTCAGATGAGATGTTAAGCCAGGATCCCATCTTTTTGAGTTGGTGGTAGCTCAGGTGGATGGAAAAGCTCCCATGCAACATATTATAAAAAAGCAGAGGGGAAGGTCCCCAATGCCCTGGCCAAATTTTCCCCTACTAGTATAAATACAATCTTCAGTATTCTCTGAAAAGTGACCTAGTGGGACTAACCTGGTCAAGAAAGATAAGGAAAATAACACGATTCAGAATTTTATAGAACAAAAGTAAACTGTTGAAGCACAAGGAAAAGCCAAACAGGCCAGCAGAATCCACAGGAGGAAAAAAAAATGATTGATAAAACCAAATTCTGTTAACAAAGAATTATTTGTTTATTTATTGACATGTTTTTTACTAGGAAATTCCAACTGCACCAAAAGTAGCCATTTTCAGAGGACACCAGGGAGAAAAGTAATTGAAATTGTTAAGTCTATGGTATAGTGGTGATGTAACGGATCATGTAAATTTACTACCTTTTCAGTACCTTGGTTATATTTTATGGGTTTATTTTGGAGGCTGTTTGCACTCAGGTCCAATCTGAAGATGAAGCAGTTTTTGCAAGGGTTAATCAGTCAACAAAACTTAAATAAAAATATGGGGAATTCGAAATATGTGAGAAACACTGTGACCTAACAAAATGTAATGAAAGTTACAAAGCTGTGACCTAACAAAGTAGATATATGGGATAGAGATATAGAAAGCAAAAGTGGAAGGTAGTGAAATACATACTATAAACTATAATAACTCAAGAAGAGTTGTCTTTAACTTCATTCACAGAAGATAAGATGCTGGAAAATAATCTAAAAATGAATGCAAACAAACAACAGGGTTTGATGTGGTTTAAATCAGAACTGTAATGTATCTAAGGATAAAAAGACTGTTTTGTGGCATAGTAATGTGGTACCCTTGGAGTGGAGAAGTTCAGATATGATTCTATCCACTTTATGAACAACAGAGCAAGTCAGAAGTTGCTATAGATGTACAGCTGTATTAATCTGTCCTCATTAGCAGGAAAAATAAAGGCGACACTTTGAACAGTGGATATATATATATATATATATATATATATATATATATATATATATATATATATATATATATATATATATATATATATATATATTACTTTCTCAGTCCCTCTTGTTTACCAGTTCCTATTTATTTATTTAACACCTGTCAGCTGCTTCATAGGTGGTCTACAGCTATGACATGGGCCACAAGCAAACTTCACACAATGCCCGGGACTGAGTTTCAGACTTTGGGCTGTGAGGCAGAGATTGTACCACTGAGCTACCACACTGCACAAGAACGTGGTTCTAGCTGCCATCCACAGTGGATTCTGCTTACATGGAAGACTGCCATTTAGGCTGCTGTACTAACATGTAAAGTTAATACAGTAATGGACCATACTGTCTGAAAGATCTCCAAGCGTTCTGTTACCTGAACTGCACCTGTTAATACACTGAAAGGGTTATATCACATTTATGACACAAAATATTGAACAGCAGTTATCCAGTCCACAGAAAGAGTTATTCTGCACATCCCAGATTTGGACATTGTAACAACTGCTCACTTGCAAATATCATGTTACATTGACTGAAAGTTCTGGAGAAGGTGATTGATAAACAGATACTCAGATTAGTAGAAAATAGGATGGGAGATGAGCAGTTCAGATTCAGATCAGGATGCATCACAACTGACCCAATGTTTGCAGTGAGACAGATAGTTGAGAAGAAGCTAGATATGAGGAAAGAGTCCAACTGGGCATTCCTAGACTTGGAGAAAGCATATGACAAGGTCCCAAGAAAGTTGCTTTGGGCAGTCCTGCAGTGGTTCAAAGTCCCATAAACATTGGTAGATTAGTGCAGGCTATATATATATGGACCCAATGACTCAAATACAAATAGTGTTCAGTCTCAGAGAAGGGCTCCCAGTGGGAGTGGGTGTGTGTCAGGGTTCAACTCTGAGTCCACTGCTGTTCACACTGATGAAGGATTACATTAGCAAACAGGTGAGAGAGGACAGATCAACAAAGTTGCTGTATGCAGGCAATGTGGCATTACAGGCAAACTCTGAGCAAGAACTTCAGCAAAGTACAGGGTAATGGAATGCAAAACCGAAGGTACATTGGATGAAACTGAGCACAGATAAGACTGTTGTAATGGCAGCAAACTGGAGAAATCAGAAAAAGCTGAGAATTGAGATAGGAAAGTGGAACAGGTTTGTCAAGATAGGTGAAGACTGCCAGCCTAGCCAGATATAATTTAGTAGATAATTCTGTCATTTGTAAATATTAATATAAGCCACGGGCTTGTTCTCTTTAATGGAAGAAAATGGTGTTATATGTGGAACTGCAAAAATGTAACAACAGTGCACTCTGCTGTAGGAAAGCTGATAAGTTAAGCATTGTATAATTGTTTGATCACAAAACCCAGAGCTGAGATGTCTGAATGAAGGAATTCTTGCTTTTGTTTTGAGACTAGAGTTAATTGCTAGAATTTGCATGTATAATGTCTTTTATTCCTGTAGCTTCCTGACCAGGTGCAAGATCAAAAGGTCTGTTACACTCTGAGCTTCTGTTAGCCCAGGAAATAGGAAATAATGATGTAATCTGAAATGAGTCAGTGATATTGTGTTATCAATTTAAGGACAAAGCGACTCAGAGCATTTTGCATTTATCTTGAGAACATCCAATAGCACCAATCCTCTGCCTATGCTCTATATGTAAGTTTATTTTAGAACTTTATTTTCTCTTAGATATAGCTAGGACATAGAAAGATTAGATTAGTTTTTTTTCTGTATTGATGTCAGAACTTTTCTACTGTATTATTTTAAGTATTTCTCTGTGACCTCTGAACTCTTGCCTAGCACTGTGTAGTAAGAAGTATTGTCTTGTATTTTTATTTATTATTAAATATTTTTTAAACCTTTCAACTGTGTCTGTTTTGTGTAGAGATAAGTTAAGCTCTAGAGTACATTGCATGTATATAGTGATACTGTCCATGTCACTCCAATAAGCTTTGCTGTTCAGTCACACTTACCATTTGGATAACAATTTTGCACAGTAATAACTGGACACCCTTTGATAAGGGCCTTATTAGTAGCTGATGTTAGTGGGAGGTGACAGCTGGTACTACCTTTTAGACTGGGCAGAAAGGGAGCACAGCTGGAGAATCTGTGCCATCCTTCCCCAGGAGTGTCTGTGGGTTTGTATATAACTCATATATCAAAGTGTGTGTGTGTCAGCTACTTGGGCAGGGACATGAAGCACTGGTTGGACAGAGAGAGTGCTGGAGGTTTTAGCTTGCCCACTAGGCTAAGATCTGGACCCTATAACTGTGCCAGTGGGGAGTCTTATTGGGAATCTGGAGAGAAAGGGAGAAACCAACCCCAGACTGACTGTGATCTCTTTGTGCTCTTAAGGGAAATCATACTTTATTGTCTGTGTATTTGTTATCATCCCCTATGTGGACGCCCCTCACTTGTATTAGTGTTGAGGACTGAGGCTCCTTGATTGCTGGTCCAGTGCACGGGCATCACAAGGTTAACAGTTTTCAAGTATCTGGGAGGGGTGGTTGAGGAGAAGGGAAGTTTGAATGAAGAGTTCAAATCAGAGGGGCTGCAGCAAACTGACACAGGGTGTCACGGATAATGTATGACAGAAGCATACCAAAGAAGCTGAAAAGTAAGGTGTACAAACAGTAATGCAACCAGAACTACTGTATGGTACAGAAACCTCGGCAGTAAAGGCAGAGCAGATGAGGAAGCAAGAGTTGATGAAATTGAAGTGCCTGAGAAGGGTGATAGGATGCACGCTGTGGAACAGACAAAGAAATGAGGACATAAGAGCAGAAGCCAAAGTAGCTCCAATTGCAGAAAAGATCAAAGTGAACAGATTACGGCAGTTTGGACACATGCAGAAAAGCACAAGTCAATCTGGTGAAGAAGATCTGGGACAGACAGGAAGACGACAAAAGGAAATGGGGTTTATATTATATGCTCAAAGAGACTTTTCTTCGAACATATAATCATTGACACCTAAAGAGCGAATGCTCTAAAGCCTGAATGGCCATGTCCGTGAATTTTTTCCTTGGGAAAAAATTCACAGGGCTGTACACAAAAAACACAAACTTCAAAACCCTAATCAAGTGGGGGGCTTCAGCCCCCCCCCACACACAACCCTAACTAAATAAACCAACCCTGAGATTGCTCTACGTTGGGGAAAAGGGCAATTCCTGATACAGCCAACCAAATATTTTCTCCAAGGAAAAAATTTGCGGACATGGCCATTCGCTCTTTATGTGGCGATGATTATATGTTCGTTTAAAAGTCTCTTTGCGCATATAATATAGACCCGAGAAAATGAGGGTGTACAGCAAAGAGGTGGATGGATTGCATGAGAGAAGACCTGTGACAGGCAGGCGTGAGTGTTGAAAAAGGCAGGAGTGTGGCATTTAATCGAGAGAGATGGTGACAGTTTACACAACACTCCAACCCCATGTCGAAAATTAAAAAAAGGAGACTGATGATGATTTCAATGCTATTAATTTTTTGCATTTTTGTAAAGAGTATGCATAAATATATTTATTTTATTTCAGGTTTGTCATTTAGACTGATTTGTTAGGATATTGTTTAGAGGTATAATGTTAATGGTTTCCGAGTTTAACACTACAATTTAAGTTTCTAAGAAGATAAGAATAATAAATTAGAAGTAATTGTCAGTAACTATGATCATCATCTCATTAAAATGCAAGGAGAATGCAAACTGATTAAAAGCGTAAGTCTAAATTTTTTATGAAAACACTTACAACATGTAGAACTTGTACTCTCAAAAGACTGTGGTCTTGGTATAGCATTCTGTTAAGAAACATAGTTAAGTACTAGCAGTTTCAAATAAAGGAATTAACAGTAGTGTTCTGAAAGTTGGGGAACTCACTTTGCCCGAAGCAATCAAGCTAATTCAAAAGCAAAGTGGCATTTTCAAAGTCATTCAAGAACCCAAGGGATTTTGTCACAAAGAAGCAGAGGAAGTAATTTCAAAGGATTGCTCACAAATTATTTGATCATCACTTAGTAAAGAAATAAATTGGAACTCATTTGGCTTGTTACTGGAATCACTACTTTTTATAGCAGTCCCTTCAAGAAATGCAGAGGTCTTCAAACAAAATACACCTTAACACAGTTCTGAACTTATGCATACAGCTTTTAGCCTGAAAAACAAGGGTGCATGGGAGAAGAAATGCAGGAGAAAGAAGTGAAACAGCTGTTAGTGAATAAGTACTGTGAAAAAGATATGAGAGCAGTATAACACCTAGCCTGTTTTAGATTGGTTTGTTTACCATTACCTGAAGCGTAGGTATAAGATAGTAACATGTTTCCATTAATGACTCCCTCTCCTTCAACTGCTATGTTGCAAATGTAGTCAGAAAATCCATTATATCTCACAATTAGCCACAAACAGTATCTTATCTAAAACCAAATGAAGTTATTGTTCCTTCTGTTTTCTGCCAAGTTTATTCCCAGCTGTAGAATATTGTGCACCCTTGGGCATGTAACTCACTAGTATCATAAAAAAAACAAAATCTGATGTTCCTAACAAATTGATCTTAGGCCTCAAAAATCCTAATTATCAGAAAAGACTAGAATCACTATCTCTGTACTCAATGCTGTATTGGTTCTTGAGGGGGAGCCTGTGCTCTGCCTTCTGTGCCCTCAGGGACCCTATTTTTATTTAACAATTTTTTTTACTGGAAAAGTCTGACTTGGAACACGACAATTTTCAGTGGAAGCCTAGGGAGAAATGCCCCAGACTATTATTCAAGACCTCATCTTTTTATAAATATCAAAGCGTGTAAATGAAATCAATTTATAGAAGGTAATAAACAGAACTAGATGGAGACATGGGTTCATTACCCAGCAACTCTGCTTACTCTGGACTAGGCTTCCCTTACATGTCAAACAACGTGACTCCATGTTACCCTACAAATATAGCTTAGAAAAATAGATGGGTGCCATAAAATACACTTTGGAAATTACAACCCTTGCCTTTCTTGAAATGAATTGTGGAGCTTAAGATTGGATTTTGGTAAGGCACACTTTGCCTCTTGACAAATGACCTTGTATTTCCTATGATTCTTATGATAATAAAAAAAAACCCAAGTGAATAAATTGTCAACTACAGAAGCATGACTCATGGGGAATTATGGCCAAGACTTCCAATTCCCATTTACTTCCTTTAGAGACCTAACAGGAAAACTGGAAAAGGGATGAGCAGTAATTTAAGCTTAACATAACTCCTTTGATTTTCAAAATGAAATTAAAAGAAATGACAGAATCACTGTAATTTCAGCTGAGCTGGGGTCCCATGTTGTCAGTATGTTCTACTAAGTTAGGGAGAAAAGAAGAAATGCAGAAACCTTAGAGGAAGCTGAATTCCACAGCAAAATGAAACAATACTGTTTGATGCCCTGAACATGACAAATGTTAAATGAGGTAGACAACTTAATCTTGAAAACATTAGATACTATGAGTTCTGAGGTACATAGAAAAGGGAGACAATGTTTAAATGGTGTACAGCTGAGCCAGGTCCTGATACTGAGCTTAATACCTAGGATCATATAAGGAATGACCAAAGGTAGTTCCATCTTGCTCAAATAGATGGGCCTTTGGCATGCAGAGCTGGTTTATATAACATTCGAAGCAACATGATGGATTGGAAAGACACTGAATATACCCATCTGGGATGTTGTTGTGAAGGGACAAAAAGAAGAAGATTAAAAGATTAAAAAGTAGAAAAAATGGCTACACTGGTCCTTATTATCAAAGAGGAAGGAATTCCCTAGAATGTTGCTATTTCATTTGTGCTTCACGTGCCTGTGCCTGTGTGTGAGGGGTGTTTTATTTTCTTTTTTCCTCATATCTACTTGGTTGGCACCCTGACTGGGTAACATAACTCACTTTTTACATAGAAATTCAGAGAAGTGTGAATGCAATAGAACAATGGAATTCCTGGAAATACTGAGCATAGATTTGGTCTGTAGTGCATAGAGCTCCATGAACACACTTCGAAACTGAGGAAAAATTTTAACTTGTTAAAAATGCCCCTAGTATAAAACCTGATCTTAACAGTGCATTGGGCTTCTTACAACAAGCTTGTTAAGAGTGGGCCTCATGCTAGAAACTAGCAGTGGACACTGCTGGCTGGCAAAGAACAGCTCAGAAGATAAAACTATTAGCAACTTTGCTCTGTCATGCTTGTAAAAAAAAGTGCAGTAAAATGGAGTATCTAACAACTTTTTAAAGCCATTAGCTCTACAGAGAGGCATTTTTTTCAATGTGATATATAACAGCACTAAGTGCTTTAACCCTTCCCTCTCCGACACTTTTATTTCTGTAGTACACAGGGCAGAATAAGCTCTGGTACAGTGGTAGCATTGTTACCTCACAGCAAGAGGTTCTCCCGTTCGATTCTCGGCTGGAGTGTGGGGAGTGTCTTCTATGTGGAGTCTGCATGTCCTCCCCGTAGTTGGGTGGGTGTTTGAAAGACATGCCTAAATGGGCGTGCCTTCTTTGAAGGTTGAACGTCGAGCTGGCACCTCAGCGTTCGTGAAAAATCTACTGCCAATCATTAGCGGACCGGACCGGGAAAAGCCGAAAGACAACAACAAGATCAGGGTAGAATAAGCTCTATAGTAGGAAATGTTAACAGGATCAGTGATCATATCCAGCTTTAAGTATTCTCAGCATGGATGGTAAGATTCACTGCTCAACCTTCACTATCAAGGTGTTTCTTGATATCCATGTGTTAAGCACATAATAAGCTAGTTATGAACGGAACCCCAGTCATAACTCTCTATATTATCACCAAGTGATGCGAAATAATGAATAAACATGTACCTAGTTCTGGAAAGAGTGCAGAGAAGTGAAGAACAACAGAAAAGAGGTATTCAGTGGAGTTCTATTACGATGACAAGGGAACAATGGACTGGTGCATAGGGAAAGGCTGAAATCACTACTCAGTGAGGGAGAAAGAGAGAAGAAGGACATGATACTGGTTCAGTGTATTAACCATGGTCCAGTGAGAAGGAAAGAGCCAAATAGTAAGAACAGGACTGACAAACGGGAGGAAGAAGATTGTAATTTTATGAATAATAGACCAAAATTATGAGACTAAAACTTGGACTTTCTATGAAATTCTGCACAGTTTAGAGGAATGTAAGACAACATAGCTGGAAATTCAGATCTTGGAAATATATTTATGAACACTGGAAGTTGGAATACTGAACAGTTGCTGCTTTTTTAGAAATCAAAGGTATAAATCAGACTTTTAGTCTAAGATGGCCATTGCCTGTGTGACAGACCAAAGTTCCAGTATCCCAATCCTCCACATTATTGACTAAATTGTGAGTTTTTTTTTCATCTAGAAAGTATGATTTAATTGATCATATCTTCAGCGAACCTCTGAGCAAGTCTTTTTTGAAGGAGGGCAAGTATGCCTGAATCCCCAATGTGGGGAGATGCTCCTCACATCCCCAGGCTTAAAGATATCTACTCTGAGGTTGCACAACAGTAAAGAACATGGAGGAATTTTAAACCATTGATGAGTCTGATTTTGCTACATATCTTCACTGAAACTGCATTTGGCAAAAGTGGTTTACACTCAATGACACATGCACCCTCTTTGCATTCTTGCCAAATTATGAATGATATTTACCTCATGAGTCCCTGATGGGACTTGGCACGCAGCTGTGTTAATGTTGGCTCTAGATGATTGTCACTGTTGAAGTGACATGCTGATCCCATGTGCAAAAATTGGAAAACTGGTGATTGTTTACATGAAGATCCTCCAGGAAGTGCAGTACCAAGTGTTACCCCCAGTGTGATGTGAGCAGCTGCAGGGACACAGGAGATTGCCCTTTAAAGGGTGTTTTATTCACAGCATTATTTTTTTTAATCCAAAAATAAAAATGTTTACTTGTCTGCCCTAATTTTCATCTAAAGTATTCCTGGGGATTTATTAATAAGAGTGTACACATTGCGCTAAGCCTTCACGATTTATTCTTGTTAGAGTGATGAGCATCAACCATCACTGAATATACAAGCTGCTAAGTAACCCTACACATTAAGCAGCATCTGTTCATGGCCAGACTGCTTGCTAGCAGCCACGGTGAGGTGCAGAAAGGGTTGAGCACATAATATAAACAACAGGTTGTAAACAAGTTCAACCCCAGTGAGCCGACACATGCAGACAGCACAATACAAGGCAATGACAACTTGAATTACATAGTTAAGAGGCAGGGAGAGCTTAAAGAGGAACCCATAGTTATATATAAGTAGGTAAATGTAGAAACATCACTAATTAAAAGTTATTGATAACTATCAGAGTAATCCTGCCCACTTATGGATACACCCTTATAATAAAAAGGAAATTTTGACAAAAGGATGCGAGAAGGACACAGTTACAGTGTAGCAAAGTGTATAAAGTGATACATGTAAAATGATATTACATTAGACAGGTGAGTTAACAGCTGGCAAGGCAAGTAGAGACACATTAGGGTATATTGCATATACGGCAGGAAGTGCACAACAGGTGTGTATCCAGAACGTTTTGTGTTGTTACAAACATTATGCTATTGCCCCCCACCTTCCACCTGTCATGTAAAATGATATTCAACTTTCAAACTGTTGCCCTGTGCATTAAAAAATGGAATTTTTAAAAAAGGCTATTTTATAGGTAAAATTGTCCTAGCAAAGCATGAGTTGTGTAGGAATGCACATTATACAATAGTCTAGGCAGTTATAAAAAAATATGTAATGTTTCCACAATACATTTTCTGAGAAATGCTCAGAAAAATTGGTACTCACAGGAGTACATTGAGTATGCCTAACTACACCTGTGGTACAGATGCACGGACCTATTCTGCCGTTGTGATGCGTACTACGAGAGTAATCAAAGGAAATAATTTACATTCACATGACTGATGTTACAACGTACATATGGGTTAAAGAACTGTAAACCCTTTCATTGCCTTATGTGTATGAAGGAAACAATGATGAAGTTGTAATGGCAATGTACACACCTGTAACAATGTGGCACTGTACACACCTGTAACAATGTGGCAATGTACACACCTGCAACAATGTGGCAATGTACACACCTGTAACAATGTGGCACTGTACACACCTGTAACAATGTGGCAATGTACACACCTGTAACAATGTGGCACTGTACACACCTGTAACAATGTGGCACTGTACACACCTGCAACAATGTGGCAATGTACACACCTGCAACAATGTGGCAATGTACACACCTGTAACAATGTGGCACTGTACACACCTGTAACAATGTGGCAATGTACACACCTGTAACAATGTGGCACTGTACACACCTGTAACAATGTGGCAATGTACACACCTGCAACAATGTGGCAATGTACACACCTGTAACAATGGCAACATAAGCAGAAGAATCACAGACGCCTGTGAAATCATTGCAATAACAGTATGAATTCAGGAAACAGGCATTTGTGGTAGGTGTGAATGGTGGAATGTGTGACTGTTCATACATGCTGCGCATATATGTATGTATGTATGTATGTATTGAAATCCAGAAGGGCATGACACATATACAGAACTGTCACTTTCACCAGCATATTAACAGGCTACTGTTCTGCTATCTATACTTCAGTTGCCTAACTATAGCAGATGTGAGATGAGATGTGCATACTTGCAAAATGAAGGCCATGGTCATGTGACATTTTCTAACATGCTCATAAATCAATGCAAAATTCATATTTATTCAGTCCATTTACATCTGGGTTGGGTGTTTAGGAATGTCAATTTATCATTATGCATAGGAGGTATGTATCTGTGAAGCAAATAACACAGGTCATAGTTCATAGCTGTATACTAGGCTAAAGACCACCAGGGTCTTTATAACCCTAGCTGTGCAATCCAACTCAATTGTGCATTAATTAGGAGGGGGTATGTTATTTAAGAAGTTTCTAGAGGTTATGGGGGTGTGTGTTAGCTTTGATATTATTGCCTGCCTCTGTCTATTAGAGACATGGGGGGGCCTGACCCAGGGTGGATTTCTGATTACCACCCACTGGTCAAGGTTATGCTTAAATAGGGTTAGGGATGGACTCTACTTAATATAAATGGGTGCCTGCTCCAGAGTATGAGGATCCTCTGAGACACATATCTATGTCACCAACATGTCTTATTTATGTCACAAGCATAATTTAAATCATTGGATCTAGTGGTTTTGATGCTACTCATTTTGTAGCTGTGCAAAATGTCTATCAGAGATGGATCAAAGGATGCCTTATATGCTAGGCATAGAATGTCTCTCAGTACCCTGTAGTAAATAGAGTATAGAGACAGGGCTTTAAGGTGATCCATATAGGACAATGTGTTTACACCCTGGATTCTCCTGGTGAAGAACCTTTGTGGGCATTCCAACTGTTGTACATGTCTGGTCAGGTACATGCCAAAGGGGACATTACACTCAATGATGGGTCTGATAAGGGCCAAGGAAAGCTGCACTATGACTTTCTTGGACCTGGATGCCATGTCTTTACTTATAAGCTGGGTAACATAGAATGATTTTCTTACTACCTTGGAAAAATGTTGGTCAAAGGCCAGATTAATGGAAAGGTAGCCAATATAAGACTACATGCCACCAATACTATATAATGACATCAGCTACTTGGGAAATTTATCAGCAATCATGTTATAATTAATTATGATGCATTTATGTGAGTCCAATCAATCATATGTGTCCTTCCTGCTGTAACTGCTGCACCACACATGTTGAAATACAAAGTCGATCAAAGTACACCTATGAATGCAGTATAACATCATACTGTATATCACATTTTGCCCTGAAGTGCACCTTTTTAGCACATTAGTAATACCTGAATGACAGTACAGTGGCATAAATAACAAACATGTTAAACATTTGTGTGTTAGTGAACTGTTGACAATTTACATTTCACATACACCAACTGTGTACTGGCCTGTAACAAATACTGTTATCCTCCGTACATTGGTCAATAACTCCATTGCTCAGACGCTGGCAAAGCAAACCTTCCACAGGCTAATTCTATTTACTTTTGACAGCAATCTCCGGATATTGACTACTTAACGTGCTTTATGTTAAACAACGTATATATATATATATATATATATATATATATATATATATATATATATATATATATATATATATATATATATATACATATATATATGTATATATATATATATATATATATATATATATATATATATATATATATATATATTACATTGTTAACCTGGACATGCTCATATGGAAGTAGAGCAATGGCTACAATAACATGAAGGACACTCCACACAAACATAAGAAAGTATCATAACACAGGTCCAGACACACTTTGTGACATCTTTGTAGAGTGGAACTTATCAAGAAAGGAGGAGTAAGTCATTATTGGCTTTAAAGCACTATATAATGCCTGTAGGCATTGTCTGACACAGCAGTTATATCTTGCCAGACTTGAATACAAGCCTGTGTTTAGACTTCGGAGAGAGAGAGAGAGAGAGATGCAACAACCACTGATGCCACAGAACAAATTAAATCTGCTGTCTCATGAAGAACATAGATACATCATTAAAAGTTTGGAATGTTTATGGCTCCCCTAACATGGAGTCTGACACCTAAAAAAAGATGTGGACCCGTTACTGTACCATATCTCTTTTCTTTGGCTTTGCCACTCCTGCCTTTCACAATTGTCTGACAGATATACCATACCAAATTCAAACCTCTACCTATCATACTCCACACTATACAGAGCTGTTTATTTACTGCATTGGCCACAGGAGATAGTAATGAGCAGGTATCAGAAAAAGCACACTTCAAGGTGTAAAGTAAAAAATGCTATCGATGGTTGTGTGTCCAATACAAATTATTATTCCAAGGGATCAAAAGGAGTAAGCCATGTTACTGCTCACACAAGTGTGCTTCAGCCATAACACTCTTTGTTAGGTGGGCCACTCTTTGCTATCAGTATTGTTTTGTACACATACATTCCCAGATTTCAACTGATGCCTATATGACTACACATGCTATAGAAGTCAGTATTAACTGAATGTGCCACAGCATAACTCTCACTGCAAGGATCACAGAAGTCCTGTTTGAATTACATGAAATCATCAATGTGTTGAAAGGTCTATGTTAGACCTAAAATGGATATGACAGTTTTCCTGCAATGTTATATGTGTCACTGTTTCATGTCACTATATGCAGATTATGTTGTCCTTTGCTGGATTTGAACAGATACCTATGTAAATCCACCAGCTATAGAACTGTGTATTAACTGCATGTGCCACAGGTGTGGTATTACCACAACTGTGAGACAGATCATAATTGAATGCATGACATCATCAATGAGATGCAAAGAAGTTGTTTGCACTAAACATAATGGAGGAGCCCTGTTCCACTGTAACTGCACACATTAGAACTGTGGTGGATGTCATTCATACCTAGCATTTGAGTCACACACAGTCTGATACTATTTGGCCACAGTGGGTTTTGAACACGTATCTAAGTACACAAGCTACAGGATACTGTGTCAACTGCACATGCCACAGGAAAACCTTACTATAGCTGTGAGACAGAGCGTATTGGAAGGCATGATATCATCACAGTAGTACAGGGTATATGTGTGGCTTAAAATTGGTTGAACAAGTGGCACGATTTGCCTCTTTGTATCAAAATCTTGCATGATGGTAGAACGCACAACTGCATGTGTTGCTTTATCCAGTCATCTCTGCAACTGTAGAAGGGCACACATGAATGAAACTTTGAAAATACCAGATTCAAACTCATGCCTTTCTAGGTCCATATGCTAGAGAAGACTTTGTCATTTTCTGATGCCACAGGAAAAAGCTTATTACAAGGGTAAGATAAATCGCATTTCAACAAATGGGCACATCAGTGTTTAACAAAGCAGTTGTCTGTGGGCTGAAATGGACAGAAAGTAGTGTAAGAGCCCTGTCTGACTATACCTCAGATCTGTGGGTGATGCTATTCCTACCTACATGTGCAGACACACACACACACACACACACACACACACACACACACACACACACACACACACACACACACACACACATACACACACACACACTCTGATAGAAATGAGTCTACGGATTAATGAATGTCTGGATTCAAACTGACCACATAAATGAGATCACAAGACAGAGAACGTTAGATGAATGACGAGAACAACATGAGAAGCTTGGTTACAGCTGTGAGCAGTGCACACTTGAAAGGGTGACATCACCATTGTTTTCCTAAGGTGATGTGTGTGCTAAAAAGGACTGAAAGAGGTGGGAGAATCCTCTCCCACTGAAATGGACATTGTGGTAATATGAGTGAGATGTAGCTGTTTCACGTTATGGCACATTGTCCATGTTAATGATGGATGATAATCACAGTTGTCAAACAGTGGATTAACAACCAAGCATGCCTGAGTGTTTAGATCAGGAAAATTGTATGCAAATCTTTATCATTTGGTATGCCATGGACAATATTCCTTCATGCCTGGACAATGTGCAATGTAAATAAAAAACATACAGGTCAAAATATGAAAGGGCACTACATAATGCCACTCAGCAAGTATGTGTGCAAAGGTCCCACCTCATTGCACATCATTTGGAAGTGTAAAGAGTTGTGCAAACATAATTTACAGTATATAGTGTTTACACAGCATCACAGTGAACTCATCATATCTTGTGCACTATTCTCTTGCACCATAGCCAAATTATGGAACTCCCTCCCACCCACAATTACCTCCATACCATCAGGCACCCACTTCAAAACTTTACTAAAAGTGCACCTAAATACATACTGGCTATGCCCTTGCAACTCCCACTCTAATATCACCCACCCCATCCAACTACTACCTTTCTTTCCACTCCACTAACTACCTTGATTATAGCAAGCTCAGATGCTCTTAAGCCTAGTACTTATTATACAGCAGGAACTTCTCATTGTTACATTTGTTAATGCCTGTTTTGTACTTCACAGATAAATATTCTAGTTGTCTACTGATGTACTATATTCTTCATCTGTAAATATGTTGTAAGTAATTGCTATGTTAAATTGTTAATCACTATGTAATACAATGTAACTACTGTCTGTTTATTTTAACTGTGGAGCTTTTCTCCCTGGGCCTCCTCTGCAAATGGACCTACATCCAGTCGGACACTCCCGGTCAACAAATGTAAATAAATAAACAAATAAATAAATAAAATAAATTGTGTACAACACTCCATTACAACATACACAAGTAATACAAGCCACTGACATTCCTTTCTTTTTGTCAAAATCTCTTCCTGAAGTACACCACTTACAAGCTTATTTGCATGACTGATGGCAAAGTATTGATATGAATAAAATATTTGCTGAGGTTTTGAACTCACAATGGGAAATGATTGTAGTCTGTTTTACTCCATCCCAAACTTTGCACAAATAAGGATCACAAACTTATAAACAGTTCTGATTCAGATCCATTTCAGAAAAGATATATTTTATGTTATGATGTCCTGAATTTTGTTAAACATAACTAAATTTCAAACAGAACAGTAGCAAAGGTCTGGCTCCAAAATATCCAAAAGGCATAAATGTTCAAGCAGAATCAAACAACGTTGAGCAGCTCTATTTATTCAGCACAAGCGCTTTCACAATAGCTTCATCAGGTGCATAGAAATTAAATGAGTAAAATACACACCTTATATAGTCACCTATATCACATGACATCAATTTAAATTTAAAGTGCAGCATCATTGCAAAAAATACTTGCTACAGAAGTAAATATAAATAAACATGATTAAAATAGGTAAAACATATAAACAAAATGAAACACAATACAAATATATGAATAATTAAAATACACACATAAATCATCTACGCAGGGCTCTCTTTTGTAGAATTGGTTTTAAAGGTACATATTCATTAAGGCCATGTCCAAAATTGGCTCTAAGCCTTACAATCCATTGTGTCTCTATTTCTTCAGTTCTAGCTCTAATGTTACCTCCCCTGATACTGATAAAATTCCTATCTAACTCAATAAATTTAAAAGTATGATGTATATCAGTGTTACTAGCATGTTTAGCCAAAGCATTTGTAGTACTAGATTTCTTTATATGGTATAGATGTTCTCTTATTCTTTGCCTAAGGCTACGATCTGTTTTACCCACATAAAATTTGTTGCATACACAACAAAGGGCTAAATAAATCACATGTGTAGTGTCACATGAAGCTGAAACCCTGATGGTAAAGGTTTCTCCTGTATCAGGATGTTTAAAGACAGTATCTCTCGAAATATATATGCAGTATTTACACTGTCCACATGGTTTTGTACCACCTACTACTTGTAGAGAAGTGGGTTGCTTATTCGTGCAAAGTCTATTTTTCAGTGACTTTTTGTTCCTAAATGAAAACTGAGGTTTAGTGCCAACAACATCTCTAATATCTTTATCAGTCATTAATACATCCTGGTGTTCATTAATAACACGTATAAAAAGAGACATCTCTCATATAACTAAGAGACCTTCTAAGCTTATTTTCACTTCTATATTTCGCTCTAAGTGATGGACTTGAAAAAAAGGCTTAGCTGCAGTATTCCTTAACTGCCTATCCATTGTTGAATTCTTATTAATCAGACTTCTCTCATAACCTCTTTCTTTTAGATCAACCTCAGTTGTCTGCATTTGCCTCTCATAATCATTGCTATTTACATTCAACCTAGAAGCCCTAAAAAATTGATTTCTAGCCACATTACTAAATACAAACTGGGGATGCATACTCTCCCTGTTTAATCATTGATTGGCATAACATTCCTTTCTATACAACTTGGTAGAGATCTTACCTTGTTCATCCTTATGAACGTACACATCTAAGAAATTAATGCCAATCTCTGAAACATTTAAAATGAATCGCTGGAACTATTGACATATATTTTAAATTTGTCCAACTGTTCTGCTGACCCTTTCCAAAGAATAAAGAGGTCATCAACAAATCTCCTATAAAATAAAATAAAATAAATTGACTAAAGGGGCCTGATAATAAATGTACAGTTTCCCACACTGACATGACTGCATTAGCATAGCTATTAGAGCAGGAACTACCCATAGCTACCTCATGTTTCTGCCTAAAAATCTTATTACCAAAAGTAAAAATGTTATTATTAAGAACCAAACTCAGTAATGTCAAAATCAAACTAATATTTGCTTCTGTGAACTCATTATTGATACTAAGTAGTCTAGTTACATATTCTAAACCAATATCATTGGGTATCACTGTAAATAAGGAAACTACATCTAAAGTAACCAACAAAAATTGACCACAATAGTTACTAACATTCATATCACAATGTAAATCACATTAAAAATGTTCAGTATCTCTCAAAATTATAGAAGACGTGCTAATCAATTTCCTAAGATGTTTTTCCAGAAAGATAGAGAGGGCTTCAGTACTCCAATTGTGACCTGCAACTATGGGTCTTAAAGGAGGTTTAGTAGGGTGCTTATGAATTTTGGGACATCCCTGAATAACGGGTATAGAGGGGAATGATGTATTAAAGTACTTAGCTAAATCACTAGTAATAAGACATGCCATTTCCAGATGTTTAATGGTATTGGAAATATTAACCATAATTTCTACTTGAGACTGGGTAATAGTCTCATAAAACATGGTATCACTTAACATATCAAGCATTGCATTATTATAAGCAGTTTTATCCATTACTACAATTTGTCCCCCTTTATCCACTGGTCTAATTACCAGCTGATCATTACATTCAAGTGCTTGTAAGGCATTAAATTCATTTCTACTTAAATTGTGCCATTCATTATACCTTTTAGACTTCCTTCTCCACTCATATACATTATAGATGTCTGATATACAAATTTGCTCAAAAGCATTAATCAATGCACTTTGTTTTGGAACAAAGGTGCTAGGTCTCTTAAAACAGGTTTCTGATGAAGCCTGACTATCATTAAACATAATTTTTAGAGTTAAATTTCGAGTGAACATTTTTATATCAAATATAATATCAGTTATAGGCATAGTAGTAGACGGTATAAATGCCAGTCCCTTTTCCAGGACCTTGCGTTCAAATTCAGAAAGACAATAGCTAGATAAATTAAAAACTAGTGTCTTACTAGTTGTATCTGTTGGAACACTCTTTTGATAGTGTATTGATTGTCCATTTCTTCGTTCATTTTCCGTTTGTTGCGTGTAGTACTTCTGCCCCTTTGTTAAGTCTTTGGTTGTCTCCCTCTCCTGTTGCTTAATGATCTTTCCCTCATAGGCAAGGGGAACTGTAGACCTAGATCATTTAAATCTCTTAAAAAAGGATTTAAAGAACTGTCTGAATCAAAGCATGGCATAATTCCCTCAGATGTCTTATGCACGTCAGCAGTAACTATCATAGTTTTTCTTTTTGCTTCCAGAGCGGCATCAGTCAAAATCGCTGAGACATTCTGTATTTCAGGGGTCTCATGTGATGTTCCTGTAGTTACAATAAGTGGTGATGGTAAATTCAAGCCATTAGCCTCTGTGGATGCAGTAACAGCAGCTGTTGTAACTTCCGTTCGCTCTTGCTGACCATTGGTAGTGGAAACCTCTCGTATAGGCAGATGTGATGGAGATCTTCGTATGCCGTTTTCAAACCCACGCAGCCACGTGAAGATATTGCCAGTTGTAAAATCCTTTCGATCCCTTTGAAGTTTGTTATATTTGATTTTCAACAGTTTTCTAGAATATGTGTTAACATTATCAATGGTATCAGCCATGGGTTTTGATAAAGCAGCAGAACTATACTTATTGCAAATATTTACATATTTCGATTTTATAGCTTTCAGTAGTATAGCTTCTTGTCTCACAGCAGAATGTACAAGAAGTTTCATATAACTAAAACTGGTAGAAATATTTAACTGATGTTTAATGATAGTCAGGCTTCATCGGAAACCTGTTTTAAGAGACCTAGCACCTTTGTTCCAAAACAAAATGCATTGATTAATGCTTTCGAGCAAATTTGTATATCAGACATCTATAATGTATATGAGCGGAGAAGGAAGTCTAAAAGGTATAATGAATGGCACAATTTAAGTAGAAATGAATTTAATGCCTTACAAGCACTTGAACGTAATGATCAGCTGGTAATTAGAGCAGCGGATAAAGGGGGACAAATTGTAGTAATGGATAAAACTGCTTATAATAATGCAATGCTTGATATGTTAAGTGATACCATGTTTTATGAGGCTATTACTCAGTCTCAAGTAGAAATTATGGTTAATAATATTTCCAATACCATTAAACATCTGGAAATGGCATGTCTTATTACTAGTGATTTAGCTAAGTACTTTAATACATCATTCCCCTCTATACCCGTTACTCAGGGACGTCCCAAAATTCATAAGCACCCTACTAAACCTCCTTTAAGACCCATAGTTGCAGGTCACAATTGGAGTACTGAAGCCCTCTCTATCTTTCTGGAAAAACATCTTAGGAAATTGATTAGCATGTCTTCTATAATTTTGAGAGATACTGAACATTTTTTATGTGATTTATATTGTGATATGAATGTTAGTAACTATTGTGGTCAATTTTTGTTTGTTACTTTAGATGTAGTATCCTTATTTACAGTGATAACCAATGATATTGGTTTAGAATATGTAACTAGACTACTTAGTATCAATAATGAGTTCACAGAAGCAAATATTAGTTTGATTATGACATTACTTAGTTTGGTTCTTAATAATAACACTTTTACTTCTGGTAATAAGATTTTTAGGCAGAAACATGGGGTAGCTATGGGTAGTTCTTGCTCTAATAGCTATGCTAATGCAGTCATGTCAGTGTGGGAAACTGAACATTTATTATCAGGCCCCTTTAATCAATTTATTTTATTTTATAGGAGATTTGTTGATGACCTCTTTATTCTTTGGAAAGGGTCAGCAGAACAGTTGGATGAATTTAAAATATATGTCAGTAGTTCCAGCGATTTTTTAAAATTCACTTTAAATGTTTCAGAGATTGGCATTAATTTCTTAGATGTGTATGTTCATAAGGATGAACAAGGTAAGATCTCTACCAAGTTGTATAGAAAGGAATGTTATGCCAATCAATTATTAAACAGGGAGAGTATGCATCCCCGATTTGTATTTAGTAATGTGGCTAGAAATCAATTTTTTAGGGCTTCTAGGTTGAATGTAAATAGCAATGATTATGAGAGGCAAATGCAGACAACTGAGGTTGATCTAAAAGAAAGAGGTTATGAGAGAAGTCTGATTAATAAGAATTCAACAATGGTTAGGCAGTTAAGGAATACTACAGCTAAGCCTTATTTTTCAAGTCCATCACTTAGAGCGAAATATAGAAGTGAAAATAAGCTTAGAATGTCTCTTAGTTATACGAGCGATGTCTCTTTTTATACGTGTTATTAATGAACACTGGGATGTATTAATGACTGATAAAGATATTAGAGATGTTGTAGGCACTAAACCTCAGTTTTCATTTAGGAACAAAAAGTCACTGAAAAATAGACTTTGCACGAATAAACAACCCACTTCTCTACAAGTAGTAGGTGGTACAAAACCATGTGGACAGTGTAAATACTGCATATATATTTCGAGAAATACTGTCTTTAAACATCCTGATACAGGAGAAACCTTTACCATCAGGGTTTCAGCTTCATGTGACACTACACATGTGATTTATTTAGCCCTTTGTTGTGTATGCAACAAATTTTATGTGGGTAAAACAGATCGTAGCTTTAGGCAAAGAATAAGAGAACATCTATACCATATAAAGAAATCTAGTACTATGAATGCTTTGGCTAAACATGTTAGTAACACTGATACACATCATACATTTAAATTTATTGTGTTAGATAGGAATTTTATCAGTATCAGGGGAGGTAACAGAGCTAGAACTGAAGAAATAGAGAAACAATGGATAGTAAGGCATAGAGCCAATTTTGGACATGGCCTTAACGAATATGTACCTTTAAAACCAATTCTACAAAAGAGAGCCCTGCGTAGATGATTTATGTGTGTATTTTAATTATTCATATATTTGTATTGTGTTTCATTTTGTTTATATGTTTTACCTTTTTTAATCATGTTTATTTATATTTACTTCTGTAGCAAGTATTTTTTGCAATGATGTTGCACTTTAAATTTAAATTGATGTCATGTGATAGAGGTGACTATATAAGGTGTGTATTTTACTCATTTAATTTCTATGCACCTGATGAAGCTATTGTGAAAGCGCTTGTGCTGAATGAATAGAGCTGCTCAACGTTTTTTGATTCTGCTTGAACATTTATGCCTTTTGGATATTTTGGAGCCAGACCTTTGCTACTGTTCTGTTAGATGTATACCTTCTTGTGTTTCAGCAAAGGTATCCAGTGCTTTATAGGTATCATTTTGTTGTTTTTTCAAGTGATAACTAAATTTCAGATGTATTATGAGTTTGCTTGCATTCATAACTGAGCTATACCTACCCCGTGCCTCGCTGAGGCATGTCAATCATTCTTGATGTGTCTCCCTGTTTCTATCCATGTCTTCAGCAGCTGTACAGAGCACAAAACAGAAAAAAAATTAAATACACAATAAAAAAGTGTATTGTCTGGCCAATCCATGGTTTTGTATTACTCAGTAATGGATAATTTTACTTACTCAACTCATGTGTGTTTGGAGTTCTAAATTCTGCCTCCCATTGGCTCAGTAGGTCTTGCTTGGACCTCTTCATGTCACTATAATGGTGACAGCATTGTTCACCACTGCATGGAATGCCAGTAGCACTGGTACAATGTTAGCCCTTCTGTAGAAGCCTACAGCAATAGCACTTTATGAGGAGTGCCATAAATATCCTAGTCTCCTCTTGACATCTCTTTTTGGCTCTAAATAGAGTGCCACCCTTATCTTCACCTGACATGTCTTCTGAACAATACCTAGAAATCTGGCAGTAAAGTGGCACCCAATTCAGATCTCGTATGTACCAGCCTGTGTGCAATAACAACCTTGCCAACTGGATTTGTGCAACTGAAGGCACACAAATGGCATGGCCTTGAAACTGGGCATGATTCCTTCAAAATACACTGCAGGTATGAAATATAGCAGTGAGACTTGGCCATTTGTGATATTCACTATAGTTACACATGTTCCAGTGTTAAATCCTCAAATGTTTTTTGATGATATCTGAATTACATTTCAAAGAATATATTGTCACTCCTAACCATATTGTCTGTTATGGTGGATGGCAATCATACATACAGTGTTCTGACACACTGATACAACATACCATAAAATCCATGATGTTAGTAATAATCAGTGTTAGTAAGATAACATTATATAAATTATGATATAATGGGTTGTTGGCAACTGGAGGATAGACAGTTATGCTCTTCTGACTAGACATACACAAACCAGTTGACTGCAGTGAGATTAAAAACCCTACCTAATATGGTACACCAACTAAAGAACTCAGTACTTAACACAATCGCCACAGCACAGGTGTGTTTGACTTACTTGTTGTATTAGTAGAGTAGGGGGATGGTTGGCATAATGGTTAAGGTGTTTACCTTACAGACACAAGGTGCAGGGTTTGATTCTCAGATAGGGTAATTGGCTAGGCTTAAAAGGGCCCACAAGGGCAGTTAGCCTAGTACTAATCTATGAATCTATGAATCTATGAATCTATATGTAAAAGCTATTATTTATTTCCATACATCAATTTCATGCACTGATTTGAATGAGTTGAGTAAAACATGTTTGGGTAGGTGCCGTACGTTACTTTTCATGACATATTGTCCTACACACCTAAAAGTGATATTTGTGTTGAGTCATAGCATTTTGCAATAATTAATGTGAAGTTTATACATATGCAAGTGTATATTAAATTAAACTATAATCATTGTTATGCTTAACATACTTGACATATATTATAGTTATCTTACTTAGAAATAATTTCACAGAGTTGTGTTGCAAATTTTATTTTTGTAATTGTCAGTTGTACTTTATGTTAAATTCCTTGTAAGAAGTCTGTAACAATACTTATTCTGACCACCTCAGTAAAATTATCTGTAAAATGGAATTGAACCTTGCATTAACACTGCTGTTTCTCCAGACTTACTACTTTAACAACTTGAGCCACAGAGAAATGTAATTGACAGGTGTACTATCCACAGTGGTGGTGGAAGCACATTGGCACCAATCTCATTTGCACTACTGATTGCAGTCCAAATTATTTTTTGAGTTTTTGTCTTGGGAAGTGAACTGTCATTCATTGCTATTGACATATAACACTCAACAATGCATGACACCAAGCATTGTCCAAAGGAAGAAGGTAAAAAAGAAGCAAACACACGCGCGCGCACACACACACACACACACACACACACACACACACACACACACACACACACACACACACACATAAACCCAGCACCTATAGCATTACACTGACACGTTCAATCTTTTAACAGTGTTTGCCACATGGTCACTTGCATTTCTGTGACACATCATAATACCTTCATGTAATTACCCTTCTTGAGTAAGTGGTCACATGGGAGATGACATCAGCTAACTTTGTATACAGCATATACAAGTCAGATGTGTTATCTTTATAAAGGAAACATATTACTGCCATGATTATTACTTAGGACATACAGATTTTCAGGATTAGTTATCCATATTTCCACATTCATTATGTTACTGATTTTACTTCTTCACAATTTAATAAATGTGAGTTTTGTTACTTTGTGCATATAAAATGTGTTATTACTGATAATATTTCATGTTCAAAGTAGAAAATGTTTATGTAACTATGAGTAATACATTCAAAATTTCAAAAGCTGGAGATAAACATTGCATTATTGTTGCTATATATATATATATATATATAATTATATTAGTGCATTAACACATTGAGCCACAGAGATGTTTGCATAACCAGTGTTGGTGCTTTCTTTTGGGCAATCAACACTAAGAACTGATTAAAATGAACTACTGAACTTATGCAAGAATACTTTAAGTATGATCATTGTGATGCTCAACACAATTCACACAAAGTATTTTTAAGTTATTTAGTATTCATTACACAGAATTGTGTTGTTAATACTATGGTACAACTTGACAGGTGTACTTCATGTTCAATTTCTAATAAAAAATCCTGTGACAATTGTTATTCTCACCCCCTCAGTAAAACTAGCTGTAATCTGTATCTGGATCTTCTGTAATCTCTGCTGTTACTCACAACTTGATGCATTAACACTTTGAACTACAGACAAAGTTACACAACAGGTATATTCTTTACTCAGTACTGTCTAGAGTACTGATGACAGTGTACCAGTGCTACTCTCATTTGTGCTGCTGATGGCAGCATAGATTAACCTTTTGAGTTTTTGCTTTGTGAACTGAACTGTAGTCACTGCACTGCTCTCAGTCAACAATATGCAAGGCCAAGGTTTGTACAATGCAAAAAGCCACAAAAAAATGAAAAAAAGGGAAAATGTCTCTCTGTGATGATATGTGGTCTTCTAACATGAAAATGTGAACATTAATGATCCATAGCTTCACAGAAATATCACCTGCACTACATTTGAAGCTTAAAACCATGGCATTATCATGAAGCAATGAGAAGATTAACAGTATGTTTCACATACTGAGAATTAGTTATAAGGTAAAGAAAGTGGGGCATATGGACTAAAGATCTGACATTGTAACAATTTACATTGATGGAACAATATATCCATTTTTCAAAGCTATCCTTTGTCATTTCACAGTACATGTCCGAATGGATGTGATACTGGCACCAGTTAACCCAAGGAATTATGTCACAGATTGAAAAAAACGTATACAATCATCATCATCTTTCGGCTTTTCCCATTAGGGGTCGCCACAGCGGATCATCTCTTTCCATTTCTTCCTGTCCTCTGCATCTTGCTCTGTCACACCAACCACCTGCATGTCCTCTCTCACCACATCCATAAACCTTATCTTAGGCCTTCCTCTTTTCCTCTTACCTGGCAGCTCCATCCTTAGCATCTTTTTCCCGATATACCCATCATCCCTCCTCAGCACATGTCCAAACCAACGCAATCTCGTCTCTCTTGCTTTGTCTCCAAACTGTCCAGCATGAGCTGACTCTCTAATATACTGATTCCTAATCCTATCCATCTTAGTCACACCGAGTGCAAATCTTAACATCTTTAACTCTGCCACATCCAGCTCTGACTCCTGCCTTTTTGTCAATGCCACTGTCTCCAACCCATATAACATAGCTGGTCTCATTACCCTCTTGTAGACCTTCCTTTTCACTCTTACTGGTACCCGTCTGTCACAAATCACTCCTGACACTCTTCTCCACCCATTCCACCCTGCCTGTACTCTCTTCTTCACTTCTCTTCCACATTCACCATTACTCTGAACTGTTGATCCCAAGTACTTAAACTCGTCCACCTTTACCAACTCTACTCCCTGCATCCTCACCATTCCTCTAACCTCCCTCTCATTTACACACATATATTCTGTCTTAGCCCTGCTGACCTTCATTCCTCTGCTCTCTAGAGCATATATCCACCTCTCCAGAGTCTCCTCAACCTGATTCCTACTCTCACTACAGATCACAATGTCATCTGCAAACATCATAGTCCACGGGGCCTCCTGTATGATCTCATCTGTCAACCTGTCCATCACCACTGCAAATAAGAAAGGACTCAGAGCTGATCCTTGATGTAATCCCACCTCCACCTTAAATAGATCTGTCACTCCCACTGCAGTCCTCACCACTGTCACACTACCCTTGTACATATCCTGTACCACTCTTACATACTTCTCTGCCACTCCCGACTTCCTCATACAATACCACAACTCTTCTCTAGGCACCCTGTCATATGCTTTCTCCAAGTCTACAAAGACACAATGCAACTCCTTCTGACCTTCTCTGTATTTCTCCAATAACACTCTCAGAGCAAACATTGCATCTGTAGTGCTCTTTCTTGGCATGAAACCATACTGATGATCACTAATCATCACCTCCCTTCTTAACCTAGCTTCTACTACTCTTTCCCATAACTTCAAGCTGTGACTGATCAGTTTTATCCCTCTGTAGTTACTGCAGCTCTGCACATCACCCTTATTCTTAAAGATAGGTACCAAAACACTTTTTCTCCACTCCTCAGGCGGCATCCTCTGACTTTCCAAAATTTCATTAAACAATCTAGTTAAAAATTCCACTGTCATTTCTCCTAAGCATGTCCATGCTTCCATTGGGATGTCATCTGGGCCAACAGCCTTTCCATTCTTCATCCTCTTCATAGCTGTCCTTACTTCCTCCTTGCTAATCTGTTTCACTTCCTGATTCACTATCCCCACATCATCCAACCTTCTCTCTCTTTCATTCTCTTCATTCATCAGCCTCTCAAAATACTCTTTCCATCTACTCAATACACTCTCCTTTCTTGTGAGTACCTTTCCCTCACTATCCTTTATCACCCTTACTTGCTGCACATCTTTCCCAGATCTTTCCCTCTGTCTAGCCAATCAGTACAGGTCCTTTTCTCCCTCTTTAGTGTCCAATCTCTCATACAACTCTCCATATGCCTTATCCTTAGCTTTTGTCACCTCTCTCTTTGCCATGCGCCTCATCTCCTTATACTCATGTCTATTCTCTTCATCTCTTTGACAATCCCACTTCTTCTTCGCCAGCATCTTCCTCTGTATACTCTCCTGTACTTCCTCATTCCACCACCAGGTCTCCTTGCCCTCCTTCCTCTGTCCAGATGTCACACCAAGCACCTTCCTAGCAGTCTCCCTTACTAGTTCTGCTGTAGTTACCCAGCTAACTCTCCAATGCCTCCCAGTGCCTGTCTTAACTCTTCCCTAAACTCCACTTCACAATCACCCTTTTTTAACTTCCACCATTTAATCCTTGGCACTGCTTTCACACTCCTCCTCCTCTTCTTGATCACCAACGTCATCCTACAGACCACCATTCTATGCTGCTTAACTACACTTTCCCCTGCCACCACTTTACAGTCGCCAATCTCCTTCAGACTGGCCCTCCTACATAGGATATAATCCACCTGTGTGCATCTTCCTCCACTCTTGTATGTCACCCTATGCTCCTCCCTCTTCTTAAAATACGTATTCACCACAGCCATGTCCACTTTTTTCGCAAAATCCACAAAATGTATGCAATACAAGGGTGTATTCTTTCCTTTCTTTTTGTGACAGTACTGTGATTTGATAAATTGTAACATGATATGCATTATGATTTATGTTTATTAAGAAAATGCTTACTTGTATATTTACATTTTATGTTTGTTTGTGTCTTTCAGCTTTTCCTGGTTAGGGGTCGCCACAGCAGAACTCTGGTCCACTAATGATTGGCAGTAGAGTTTTACGTGCTGGCTTGCCTGGCCTAACGCACAACCTTCAGTGAAGGAATGCCCATTCATGCATGTCGCCACACAGAAGACGCTCTAACTGAGAATCGAACGGGCAACGTCTAACTGTGAGGCGACAACGCTACCGCAGCACCACCACTGCAGTATATTTACATTTTATGTACTTCATATAATATATGAAGTATATTTACATTTTATGAACTTCATATAATTTACACACACTTTGTACTTGGAGGCACGTTTACCTCTCAAGCATAAATTCCTAAATGTGGCATAAAGTTTCTCGCCTAAGTAAGTCAATGTAATCTCAAACTTCTTTTGCGATCGCATTTTCCCCTGGCATACCCTCTCTAAGTGTACATTAAAGTGTCAGGAGTGTTAAACATTTAATTAATATTGCACTTATGCTAATGAGTCACACTTGCAAGCCCTTAGAAAGCTTAATTTCTCAAAACTCACTTGTACTGCTAAGGCACACGCAAGGCATTGTGTAGGTCCTCACACCATGTTTATACCCACCCAGCACTTCAAGCAGATTGAGTATTTCATAAATGACAATGAGCTGTCACCTAATTACATACTCACTGTGTCCAGAGGGACTAATCTGTACTGTATTAGCACAACCTGGGGCTAAGGAACTTATATCATAGTAGCAAAGAGTGCTTGGATTCACCAACTTCAGATACTATTGTTTGACTGCTGCAATTGCACTACATTTGGTGAACTTTACTGCAAATCCTGTCAAGGCATGTGATGTGTTTCTTTATGAGAACAAGTTAAAACAGTTAGTGATGTTATTATTTTTCAGATAAATATGAGTGATATCTGCACTTTGTCCAGTCTGTTGGTACAGAAGGTATATTAGTTGTTATTGGAAGGATCTTCATCTAATGTTACATATATCTCTGTGTTCCTTGTGTGGAATAGGCTACCACCTGTCATTCATAGCATCACTAGTTCCAGCTGCTTTAAAACTGAAGTCAAGCACTACTTTCTGAATTCAAAAGCCTGTCCTTGCCTAAATCCTCCATAATCTGCATTTTCCTTTCTTTTTCTTTTCACTATCTGTCTACATCTAATAATTCAATGACTAATCTACTCACTGAACAATACTACATTATGCTACTTGGGTAAGATTTGTCATTATTGTAAATACTTAAATGTACTAGTTGTATTTACTTCATTTTGTTTTATTTTTATTACGGTTATTCGTTACACCTGATTACTGCATATATAACTTTTTTTCTTGGGTTTTGTATATTGCCTACTATGTTAACTTTTTATGTTTGTATTGCTGGAGCTTTTCTTCTCGGGTCTCCACTGAAAATGGGCCTTTGGCTCAGATGGACTAACCCAGTTAACAAATGTCAAATAAAATAAATATGTTAAATGTCTTTGTAGCAACATTTTCCTGAGGATGCAAACATGTGAAAATATTTTTATATTACCAGTAGCAATGTGAAAGTTACATTTTAGACAAAAAAAATCTGTTAAGCCTGTTCCATATGCTTGACATAAACAAATGGTATTCCTTTAGAATGGTCGTATCTTTGACATATGTGTTTGCTGGTGTAGGTTGCAGAGAATAGATTTTTTCATGTGTGGTATTTAATTTTCCTTATTTAAAGGAGTGATGTGTACAATTTGCAAACATTTTTGTAAGTGGGGGTTTAACATTTGCTATTAGAATAGGGTCATTGAATTGTATTACTGTTTTGCTCTGTCTACATGTCCCTAGCAAATTTTTAACAGACATGGTTACAGGAAGAAAAAAATGTTTTGATAACAAATTGCATTTGATATACTTGATTTATTGTCAGTGCTGCTATATATTCAAGAGTTTCACACTTCTTCATCCTTTAGTTTTTGAACTGGTGGAGAAGGTTTATATATATTTATATATACAAGTGTATGTGTATATATATATATATATATATATATATATATATATATATATATATATATATATATATCTACATGTGTATGTATATATATATATATATATATATATATATATATATATATATATATATATATATATATATATATATATATATATATATATATATATATGGGTATATGACATTTCGCCAAAAATCTATTTCGCCGAAAATCCTGACATAGGGTCCAAATCGCTGAAAATCCATTTAGCCAAAAATAGTACTGACAGTATATATATGCCCTTTTCCCCAACTGTAGTGCGATCTCGGAGTGAGAATATTAATGTAGGGGGGGTGTGGGGGGCATTGCCCCCCACCTACTCAGGTTATAAACTACTTACTTACTGTTTTAATAGGGACTGGACAATACAAAACAATACTAGACAATATTAAACTGTACTGGGTGGGGGGGCTATGCCCCCCACACACCCCCTACTTTAATATTCTCACTCCGAGATCGCACTACAGTTGGGGTAATGAGCATATACACTGTCAGTAGTATTTTCAGTGAAATGGATTTTCGGCGATTTGGAACCTATGCCAGAATTTTTGGCCAAATGGATTTTCGGCGAAATGACACTGATCCATAGATAGATAGATATACACACATATATATATATATATATATATATATATATATATATATATATATAGATATATATATATATGTATATATGTATGTATATATATATATATATATATATATATATATATATATATATATATATATATATATATATATATACATGTAGAGAGAGAAATAGAGATAAAAAGGGAGAGAAGAGAAAGTAGACATAGAGAGGGGAGGGTGAGAGAGAACATGGTGAGAAAAAAGAGATATCATTTGATAAGATCCTTATTCATTTATTTATTTATTTTGCTTTTGTTTACTGGGTTTATCCAACTGGATTTAGTTAAAATCCCCTTTTCAGTGGAGGCCCAGGGTGGAAAGCTCCAGCATATTACAAAAAAAATTGAAACATACATTCAGTAATATACATGAATTAACATTAAATAACACCTTAACAATTACACATGCATTTGCTAATTTAGATTGCACTCATATGAAAGTAGAGATCATTATTACAGTATAAAATGGACTTATGCATTAGTAGATGTTGAACTTTGAGCATTTGAAGAGATGTATTGGTGGGTTTGTCAGACAGATAATAGATCATGCTATTAGTGCTTAGAGAGTCAAATAAAATGAGGTGAGGGAAAGAACTAGGAAGGGCAAAAATGTTGATATTGTAGTTAAGATTTGGGGTGCAAGCAGGTTCATAGACAATAATATATATGGCTATTGTAAGGTTTATATTAGTCATACAGAGGTGGAGATGAGCAGTATCACAAAATAACGACTATAACTGGGATACGCTGTTAAAACTATTCAGGCGTAATGAAGACTAGTTGTGGAGCATGGGGGTCCGAAAGAAGAAAAATGATTGGACAATATGACAAGCTGAAGCTAACAGTGGCCTTTATCCTGGAGTTGTACAGGAGCAGATCTATTGATTTGATAGGTAAAGTTTCAGCTGTGTTTTAAATTAGTTTGCATTATAAATGGATTTCAGGGGAAGTGGGATTTGTTTCCATAGTTAAACTACACTATTTGAATATAGAGTCATGTGTAGTATTACATGATTTGGTTATAGAAATTAGTGACTTTTGTCAAGACAGTAAAATGATTTTGGGGGAGTAGTGTTGTATTAAGTTGTTAAGGGCTGGGCAATTCTCTGGCTTGGTGTGTTCTATTGGTATAGTTTACTGAAATTTTTCTTACTTTATTATAGCATTGGTCAAGTATGTACAGTTGTGAGAACTGAAGTTAAGATTGGACACCCTTTGTTAAGGGCCTTAAAGTAGCTGATAAACAGTTGGATGGTGGCAGTGATAACTACCTTATAGTCTAGTCAAAAGGGAGCATAGCTAGTAAATCTCTACCAGCCTTAAGAGTATGTGTGTCAGCAACTTGGGCAGTGACACAAAGTACTGGCTGGACAGGCAGAGTGCTGGAGGTCTTGCCTTGGCCACTGAACTCTAGCTGTGCCAGTGGAGAGTCTTATTGGGGATCTGGAGAAAGAGGAAGAAACCAGCCCCTAGACTGTTGCCAGTGGTGAGGATTGAGGCTCCTTGATCACTGTTCAAGTAGTGGATCATTACATTTATTGTTAGGCAATGGTGGGATATCCACAAATTGGGATTCAGTGGTGTGGATATTGAACTCCTGTAGCCTGTAAAGTGGTCACTAAAGAAGGTGTTTGTACTCTCAAGCAGCCACATAGTAGACCTTCAGATTTTCATATCACAATAGTTTTATTTATTTTTTGTTTGCTTAGTCAGAGAGAGCAGGCAAGGATGTCATCAGAGGATTATGGCAAGCTGACAAGGAGCCATTTGACTGAGATGTGCCAAGCCAAAGGACTGGTGTATGCCAACTTGACTAAAGCAGAATCGATTGAAGTCTTAACTACAGCTGCATCACAGACCAGCAACCAGGAGGGCAACCAGACTGGCCTTGGGGATGTACAACTCTCAAGAAATGGACAGTTCAACTTTGCCTTAGAGGACTTAAAAATCTATCTGGAGTTAATGAGATTTGAAATGGAGTACAAACGTTTGGAAATAGACTCAGTGGAGGAACTGTGGCATTTGGAGGCTGAAGAAAAAGAGAAACTGAAACAAATGGAATTAGAATCAACAGAGAGACTGAGACATCTGGAAGCTGAAGAAAATGAGAGGCAGAGGCAACATGAAAAGGAGATGCTGACTCTTCACCAGGGTCATTGAGGTAATGGGGAAGGGAGTAACAGAACTCCAGAAGCAACAAAGGTCAGTAAATTTCCTCCACAATTTAAAGAGGGTGATCATTTTGATAGTTTTATTCATATATTTGAAAGGGTATGTAAACAATATAATGTTGACCAAGAGCTCTGGGTATGGTTCCTGACCCCTTACTCCATGGTAAAGCTGTAACTGTTATTTCTAAATTGTCTGATACTTATTGCTTAAATTATAATACTGTTCAAAATTGTTTATTAGAGTGCTTTAAGTTAACACATGAAGCTTATAGAAAAATGTTTCGTGAGCATAGACGCAGGACAGATGAAAGTGTGTGTGAATATATTGGTGAGTTAAGCACTTATTTTCATAGATGGGTGAGTGGTCGTCAGGTCACCACTTTTGAAGGGCTGGCAGACCTTTTGGTGAGGGAACAAGCCCTTAGCACTTTGCTTGAGGACATGAGAATATGGATAGCAGATAGGGAATGTTACACCACAGATGACTTGGGGAAAAATGGAGACGTATACCTAGCAAGCAGGGCATCACTGCACAGGAAAGTGATACCCAGTGCTGCACATGGGTCTAAGGGAACCCATGGTGGGCAGTCTAAGCCACCCCAACAGAGTCCGCCAGTAGCAGGGGAATCCACTAGTTTAGGTACATGGCCACGATCAAGGGTTAAATGTTTTAAATGTAACCAGTGGAGCCATGTAGCATATAGATGTCCACTGAGGCAAGGTGGGAAAGAAAAGGTGGGAGAGGCAGCAAGTGGGAATGACAGAATGCCAGCAGTAAGTTGTTTGGAGATAACAAGGATACCAAACTACCACAAGAGGTTGTATCCTATCTTAGTAGATGGGAAACAGGCCACTGCTAAGAGAGACACAGCCTCTGACCTAACCATTGTGAAGCCTGTGATGGTTAAAGAGGAGCACTACTAGCTTAGGCAGTCTACTCCAGTTAGAGCTTTAGGAGGGACCCCATTCCAAATACCTTTGACTAGGGTTCACCTTGACTGGGAGGGTGGAAAAGGGAGAAAAGAAAGCAACTATGTTTGAGGATATCCCTGCAGATGCCCTGATAGGGAATGATTTTGATAATGTAGTACCTTGTGTGCATGCAGTTACATGCAGTCAGACTTGGAATCAAGCATGTGGGTCTGGAAGCCTGGGGGGACTCAGATAGACCACACACTTGAAGCCAGGATTGGGGAGGTGGCTACTTTAGGGAGGGAGCTATCCTGTAGCAGTGAGACTGAAGGTGAACCACAGCTGCTTGTAGGTATTGATGTTCTCTTGGGCAGAGTGACTGCAAGGGCAGATGTGAGTAGTTGTACCCAGGCTGACAGTGAGGCACCTCTGTCAGATGATACCAGACTTCCTCTGGAAGGAGAGCTGGGAAGGGTTACAAAAAGAGAGTTGAGACTGGCTCAGCTCTCACACCTTACATTACAAGGCCTGAGAGAGGTAGCCAGAGAGGTGCCTCATTCTCAAGGAAAAGGGGAATCTGTATACTGGGACAAAGGGTTACTGTATAGAGAGTGGATGCCTGATGGAAGGCTAGAGGGTGAGAGAATACAGCAGTTCATACTGCCCAAAGCCTACCATCTGGCACTTCTAGCCATAGTCCATGACATTCCCTTTGCAGGTCATATGGGCATAAAGTGTGCCAAGAGACATATTATGTAGAACCTATATTAGACTGGGATTTCCAGGGATGTAACAGGGTACTACAGGGCCTGTGAGCAGTGCCAAAAAGTAGGCAAGGCAGGATAAGGTCAAGGCTCCTTTGATGCCTTTGCCTGTGATTGAGGAGCCATTTCAGAGGGTAACTATGGATATTGTGGGGCCTTTGAATACCCCAAGTTCCACAGGAAAAATGTATATCATAATGGTAGTAGATTATGCTACCAGATACCCTGAGGCAGTGTCCCTGTCCTCCATTGAGGCAGAAAAGGTGGCAAATGCTTTGTTAGAGATTTTCAGCAGGGTAGGTTTCCCAAAAGAAATACTGACTGACAGAGGTGCCAATTTCATGTTAGACCTGCTGGCTTGTCTGTCGGAGTGCTGTGGGGTGAAGCACCTAAAGACCACCCCTTACCATCCTTAGATTAATGGTCTGGTGGAGAGGTTAAACTCTACACTAAAGACAATGATACAGGCATTTGCAGAGCAGTTTGATAGGGAGTCTGACAAATATTTGCCCCATTTGTTATTTGCTTACAGAGAGGTGCCCTGGGAATCCACAGGTTTTTCACCCTTTGAGTTGATGTATGGGCATAGGCTGAGGGGACCTCTAGATTTGATTCATGATGAGTGAGAGGGTGAGTGTGAATCCCACAAGGTGTCTGTTTTGGCATATGTCCAAAAAATCAGGAAAAGGCTCAGGGAACTCATGGGTTTGGCCCAGGAGAAACTGACAGAAGCCCAACAGCAGAAAAAGGTCTGGTATGACAGGAATGCTCAAGCTAGAGAGTATGATGTGGGGCAGCAGGTTATGGTTCTCATTCCTGGCAGACACAACAAGCTGCAGGCAACTTGGGAGGGACCTTTCAAAGTGGTAAGGAAGGTCAGTGATGTTAACTACTTGGTAGAACTGCTAGGCAGGAGGCAGGGGCACAAATTGCACCATGTTAACATGATGAAGCCTTACCATGATAGGGAGGCCTTTGTGCTGAGCATTTGCACTGGATTGCAGGAGGAATCTGAGTGAGATCTGGTGACTGATCTCCTCAGTGAGGCTTGGACTGATGCCTCAGTGTAAGGGGTAGCAATATCCCAGCAGGTATTTCCTACCCAGGTTTGAGAAATCTGAGCAATGTTACAGCAGTTTGGGGGCATGTTCACTGGGAAATCTGGGTGCACCCACCTGGTGCAGCATCATGTAGATACAGGACCCCAAATGCCTATTAAACAGGTCCCTTATAGGGTGCCTGAGAGAGTCAAACAGACTCTGAGGGAGGAGATACAGGAAATGTTGGAACTAGGGGTAATTCAGGTGTCCAGCAGTCCCTGGGCCTCCCCAGTGCTGCTGGTACCAAAGAAGGATGGCAGTACCAGGTTCTCTGTGGACTACAGGAGATTAAAAAGTCACAGAGAGTCAAATGCTTAACCCATGTCTAGGACAGATGAAGCCTTAGAGCAGCTGGATGGGGCTAAGTATCTAACCAATGGCTACTGGCAGGTACCCTTGACTAACAACACTAGAGGGAGATCAGCTTTTGTGACTCCTTTTGGCTTGTATGAGTTCACAAAGTTGCCCTTTGGGATGAAAAATGCTCCAGCAACCTTCTAGAAACTGGTAGATTGTATCCTAGCAGGAGCAAGAGCTTTTGTCCTTGCTTATCTGGATGATATTGCCATCTACAGCCATTCCTGGCAAGAGCACCTTCAGTATGTCAGGGAGGTGTTGGGCAGACTACAGAGGAAAGGGTTGACCAATAAGCCCAGTAAGTGTCAGGTAGGTATTGCAGAGGTCTCCTACCTGGGACATAGAGTGAGGAGTGGTAAGAACAGACCAGACCCTGCCAAAGCGGAAGCCATTCAAGCATGGCCTGCCCCTGTTACCAAAATGCAGGTGAGGGCATTCATAGGGACAACAGGGTACTACAGAAAGTTTGTCTGCAATTATAGTACCATAGCTGCTCCCCTCACAGACCTGACAAGGAAAAACAGGCCAGATAAGGTAGTGTGGACCCCAGCATGTGAGGAGGCATTCCAGAAGCTTAAAGGAGCTTTGGCAGGACCCCCTGTGTTAGCCAGTCCAGATCACAGCAAAGAACTACTTGTGCAGGTAGATGATTCAAACCATGGGGTGGGGGTTGTACTCAGCCAGGTTTCCTCAGAGGGAGAACAGCACCCAGTGGTATATCTCAGACATAGGCTCCACCCAGGAAGGCATGCTATACAGCTGTAGAAAAGGAATGTCTAACCATAGTGTGAGCACTGCAGAACTTTCGGCCTTACTTGTATGGAAAGAAATTCACTGTAGTTACTGACCACGATCCCTTAATATAGCTAGATTGAGCAAACCAGCAAAATGCTAAGTTACTAACGAGGAGCCTAGGGTTGCAGGCATATGACATGACAGTGCAGCACCACAGTGGGGTTAGCAATGCCAATGCAGATGGGCTCTCAAGACAGGGTATGTGGTAATGTATTCCCAGATAGGCTCATCCCTCTAAAGCAACATTTCTCATGGGTCACTTGAAAAACTAGCTTGAATCTTCCAGGGGAGAAGAAGTGTAACAAAGGGGGGATACTGCCAGCTTAGCTGTTTGGAATTTTGTAAATAATTATCATAGGTTCATAGGTTCATAGTTAGGTACTAGGCTATCTGCCCGAAGGCATTTAAAAGCCTAGCCAGAATGTGCTGGCTTTCGCTGCCCCCTTACATTAGTTCCCTGTGCATCTGTCCAGCAGATCCACTGAAGTGATCCCTGGGTAAACTTTCTGTTTCCTATCCACTCATCAAGGTTTCTCTTGAAGAGTGTTAGCGAGGAGCTCTGTCTAATGTAGATAGGAATCTTGTTCCAAAGCATGGGAAGTCTTTGGGACAGGAATCTATCCCTCCAGCATGTCCTATTTATTGTTATGGTGAGGTTTAGATCCCTAGAGTGTGTGGCTAAAGGGGATATGGTTTTCTTTAGGTGGAGCATGTCCATCAATTCTGGGTTGGACATAGCCTTGTATGTCAGGCAGAGATCACCTCTGAGTAGGCAGTATGCAACCAAGTACAGCTGGAGTTTCTTCAATCGAGCTGCATAGGGCATCTGTTTCAGGCCAGTGATCCTCTTGGTGAGGTACTTCTGTGGTCTTTCCAGCTGTTACAGGTGTCTTGTAAGGTACATCCCAAATGGGGCATTGTACTCTATGATGGGTCTGATGAGTGATGAGTAGAGGGGCACAATGACCTCTTTTGATCAGATGCGAACCCTTTTGTGATTAGGTGGGACACATAGAAGGATTTTCTAACCACTTTGGCAATGTGATTATCAAAGGAAAGATTACTATCTACTTGGATCCCCAGATTCCTTATTACGTCTTCCATATTTAGGGGACTACCACCTATGTGGTAGTTTGCGGGTACTTTGTTTTTTCCAAAGGGGATGACTATGCATTTTTTGGCACTTAGCTTGAGGCCATGATTTTGATAGCAGGTATCCATCTCAGTGAGACCCTTTTGGAGGATGTCTGTGTCAGCCAGAGAGTCAAGTTATAGCCCCTAGTTTGCAGTCGTCTGCGAACCTGGTCAGCCATAGTCCTCTTGTGCTTGCCTGTACCTCTGAGAAGTATATGCTGAACAGGAGGGGTCCTAGGACTGAGCCCTGAGGAACGCCACTTGTAACCAGTTTAGAGTCGGACCTAGCTCCCACAACTCTTACCATTTGGGTTCTGTCTGTGAGCCAGTTGGCAACCCATCTTGTGACATAGGGGTTTATGTTCAAGCTGGTGAGTGTGTCTATAATACCAGAATGGGGAATGGTGTTGAAGGCCTTTGTGACATCTAGGTAGGCTGTGTGTACCACCTTTCCCTCATCTATAGCCTTGGTAACTGTCTCAAAGAAGTCCACCAGGTTTAGGAGGCATGATCTGCCCTTAACAAAGCCAAATTGGGTAGGGTCCAATGTTTGGAGGATCCCTTTGTCTCTGTTAATGAGTTCCATGATGATGCGCTCCATAGCCTTGCAGACCAAGCTAGTCAGGCTTATAGGGTGATAGTTCCCAAGGTCTGTTGTGGCTCCACCTTTGTGGAGCGGAATAACCGTTGCTGTGCGCCACTCTATGGGTATGTAGCCTGTGGAGAGGCTGAGTTTGAACAGTGTGTTTAGGTGAGGGGTTAGTTCGTCTTTGAGCTCATGTAGGACACAGACTGGGACACCGTCCGGTCCCATTGATGCTGTGTTTTTGGTTTTGGAGAGGGCTGTTTTAACTTGAGTGTCTGTGATTTCAAGGGCTCTACATTCTTCTGGTATGGTTATAGGCCCTTCTGGGGGTGAGAGGGGGGTGAAGTTTGCATTGAACCTGTCTGCCAGGATGTTGGCGATATCGGTCGGTTCAGTGTATTTTATGCCATTCTGCACTAACTCTGAGAAGATCTGAGCATTGCCACTTAGATTCTTGACATAGCTAAAGAATGCCTTGTGGTTATCTTTGGAGTCCTTGGCAATTTTTCTTTCGAAGCTCACCTTGGATGATTTTATGAGGGATCATAGTTTCTTGCTGATACTGCTCAGGGATGTCTTCCCTTCTTGGGATTTTACTATTTTCTGTACTAGTTTCCTCCTTCTGTTGTATAGTTTGTTTATGGCAGGGGTCCACCAGACTGATTTTCTTTTCTTGGAGGAGTAAGTCTTGGTTTAGCTTGAGATAGCATGATCCATGCATTCTTGTAGGTGACCGTAGAATGCATAAGTAAAGGATTTTGCAACTTGGACAGCATTATCCTTTAGCATGGGGGTTTTGAAACTTTCCACCTTAGTCTTAAGTAACGTGATGTTTGCTTTTGAAAAGTTTTTCATGGTGGTTTCCTTGTCCAGGGGTGGGGGCGGAATGTGGATATCCAAAGTGATTTGTTTATGGTCAGATCTAACCAGCAAGGGGTTGACCTCCAGTGTGGAACACCGGTTGCCCATGTTGGTGATGACCTGGTCCAATATGTTGTCACCTCTGGTGGGAGTGTTGACCAGTTGATCCAGGGCATTTGAGTTTATAAATTCTAGGAAATGCTGGGCAAGGGAGTTAGTACTTGAGTAGTTCTCCCAGTTAATGTTTGGGTAATTGAAATCACCCAATATTAGGATGTTTGGTAGGAACTTTATGTTTCCCAGTGTTTCCAGAAATGTGGAATGGGGGTCGTGGGACATGGTAGGCAATCTGTAGTAAGCTACAATTTGAATTGCAGTTTTGCCATTGTTAGTTGCACTGGATGATCTCTGTAGCATCGTGCTGTACCACTAACCTGGAGGTGTGGGTATCCTTGATGAATATGGATATGCCCCCGCCTTTTGTATTTTGGTCCGGGTTCTGTGGCCAAAATGTATGGTATGAGTTGTAGCCTGGTAGTGCTGGGGTGCTCTCTGGAGCCTTAAACCAGGTTTCTGTTACTGCATATATATCGATTTTCTCCATACTGAGGAGTGCCTCGAGTGCGTACATTTTGAGTTTTAGTCTTCTGGCATTGAGTAGCATTACCCTCAGATTTTTGTTACTTGTGCTATTTACAGCGGTGGGTTTGTCTTTTGAGCTTTGCCTAAAAAAGGCACTATGGGGGTGGCAAGAGCCTTGGCCAGTATTCGAAAGCCTAAGGGTGACAGGTGCAAGCCGTATCTAGTGAAGCAGTGTGGCTTGTCGAGCATGTCATCCCAGGCAGACAGACACTGGATCCCCTTTGAATGACACCAGAAACTTAGCCAGTTGTTGAAACTGATAATTTTTTCTTTATACCGTGGTATTATTCTTGGGGAAGGCAGGATGCTACTCAGGGTCAGGATCATACTGGCCTGGGCTACATGATCAGAAAGCTCTTCCATGTCTCTTTTCATGTAGTACAGGAAGGTAAAGCTCAGGTCATTCACACCAACATGGACAATGACAGAGTCGTATTTGTATTTGTTCTGGAGTGACCTGAGTGCTTGTGTTATGTGACGGATCCTGGCACCCGACAGGCAGCTAACAGTAACATTCTCCTTATTCAGCATAGTGAGTGGGACATCAGTGTGCCTTACCATAGAGTCACCTATTACTAGTATGTTGAGTATGTTATTTTGCCTTAAGGGCTGTGATTGCGTGGCACACTGGTTTTGTGAAGTATGTGTTTCATGGTTTGTGTTTGGAGGTGGAGGTTGCTTGGATGCCTGCTTTGGAGGTCTCTGTTGCTTTTGCAGATTTCTATTTAGAGCCTCTGAGTATGTTTTTGTGCATTTATGTGTGTTTTTTGCCAGTGCTGGTTTGATGGGTCTATGTGAGAGTGGTGGTGTGATGCAAGTATTTCCCTTTTCCTCTTGACTGATCCAGGCTTGGGTTGAGAGAGCTTAGCCTCCAGTTTGGCTGTATAATTGCATCTCTCACATCTATTAGTGTTTTGGTGGTAGGAGGAGAGGGTTGTCTGTGTACATGAGGCAGTTGTAACACTGCCTCAAAATGCCCATATTCACCAGTTGGACTGGAGAGTACACCTGAAACTGCCCTTTGGACATGCCTGGATCGGTACAGTGAACTGTTTTACTGAATGGCTGGTAAGGACGAATAGAGAGCCTTGTCCTTCTGTACAGTATAGGGGGGTCTAGTGCTAGGGTTTATAAGTGCTTGCTATGAGTTTTGAGCAAGTGCCGGGCTGAGAAATGAATGGCTTGAGTACTTAAGTTGAAAGTTTGTCTAGTTCCAAGGCAAAAATTGAAGAGGAGACTTTGTGGAGCCGTGAATAGTTATACCCTAGCTTACCGACGCTGCCTGATGTGCAAAACTGGGCAAATGTGTTTTTTATAGCAGGGAAATGAAAGAGATAGAAATTAGCCCAAAATGGCCAATAAACTACTAATTTCTCCACTGAAACCACTCCTCCAGGGACAGATAGGCTGCTCAAAGATCCCCTCTCTCACAGGTAAACAGAGAAACTTCCTTCTATCCAAGTAAGGTATGGGCAAACACAGAGATTTGTAACACATCCCTGAATTCAGCACTAACCTGAAAACTGGACTATACTAGCTTAGAAAGGTGGGGAACAAGTATATTTATTTATTTTATTTTTTTTCAGAAAATAAAGCAGATACAATCAAAAAACACTTTAAATGCACAGAAAAGGATACTTATTGTTATATATCTCAGATCAGAGTTGTAGTCAGTGCCCCTAGTAATAAAGTAGGAAGAAACACAAATACAGTAAAAGCAGATGAATAAAGTGCAATTGTATATATATATATATATATATATATATATATATATATATATATATATATATAACAATAGAAAATGAACAAACTGATTTAAACAAGTTACCCAATTAACCAGAAAAAAGGTAAAAACTGAGCCGTATTCCAGCAGTCTTCAATCAGACAAGTTTTAACTGCATACTCCTGCCACTAGGGTGCAGGGGAACCTTCTCCAAAAAAGATGGCCTGGATCAATGCTCAAGTTATACAAACAAAGCTAGATTCAGCAGGCCTGAATCTGGTCTATGCTAAAGCAACAAGGCACACCAATTTCAGAAAGAAACAGTTCAAATAAGCAGGCACAATAAGCCTATGACCAGAAATTCCCAGCTCAGAAGGGCAGAATCCAGCCTCTCCTCCCACAAGAGTGCAGGCCACAAACCTTCTTAATGTAAAATAACTGGCCTGAAGCCCAAGTGCTTAAACCAGAACGAATACACTTTTAGAATAGCAGACACTGAGCCTTCAATCAGCAATTCCCAGCTTAGAAGTATGTAAGCTACCTGTCCTGCCACAACAGTGCAGACCACAAACCTTATTAATGTAAAACAACCGGTATGAAGCCCAAGTGCTTAAACCAAAATATTTATAATAATAGCAGTTACAATTTAATCAGGCTACTACCAAGCAGTAATAAATGCAGCAGAATAAATAAAAGTGAGCACTTTTAAGAAGAAGCAAAAGCAAAATAAAGTAGGAGGGAACACAAATACAGTAAAAGCAGATGAATAAAGTGCAATTTTTGTTTTGTTAGTAAAGAGCAAGGAGAGAGGAAGGAAGACCCTAAGTGGGTTGGCCTTCTCAAATCTTCTCTCTGTATTAAATAGACTGAACACTAGACTCAGGATATGATCTCACTGTACTCGGTTAAGTGAGCAATGAGATGGACCCACGAGGAGTGTTCAAATACAGACTTACAGGAGGGGTGGGCAATTCCAGAGCCACCAACACTAACACCATGACAAGAACAGGGAGGGTAGGCGAGGTACTAACTGCAAAGAGGCACACAGCACACTATTCTGTGAAAACAATTAAGTAACAGAAAAAATGAAATACAGTACTTTTAAAACTGCAAGTTTGTACTTAGAAGACTAAAATACAATACTGCAAGTTTGCACTTAACTTCAGCTTCTAATGCAGATGATTGTAGCCAACCAAGTCTCTCAGAAGTTGTTAACTTCAGTCCAGCAAAACTTCAGAAAAATAGCTGAAATTATGGCAGCAAGAGGCAGGATACGAGGGAGCTCTCTGTGTTGTCTTTAAGGAGAAATAATTACTAGGCTTGAGATATGGAGCGATGTAATGGTTATATGACTTCCAGCATCTGCCAAAGATCTGAGGCCTATGTATTTTCACAGGTAGATGCTAACTGCTGCTAGCTTCCACCATTCAGGGTTTCATCTGATATAGAGTCTGATGACAAGAAATGATGTAATTCTGCAAGCTATCCCAGCAGTAATATTTGAGATATTAATTTAATAAGTTTGTTAGTGAGACACAGCATTCTGCATTACGTATCGGACCTGATAGCAACTAAGGAAGATCCATTCACCATATCTGCCTTGCTCTTAAGTAAGTTAACTATGGTATAGTGATCCTCTTAGATTCAGTCAGGAATATAGTGAAGCATAGTTTAGATGTTTTTCTTTATTTATTTGAGACTGTCCTGCAATGTTGTTTTAAATATTCCTGTGGTTTTGAACTCTGATATCACCGTGAACATATACTGAGTATTTTCTTGTTCTTTTATTATTTATTATTAAATATATTTTCATTGTGGCTGATCTTTTAAAGAGATATTTAAGTTCTGAGAGCACTTGCATATTTATTTGGTGACACTGTGTAGGCCACCCCTAATAGCCAAGCTGCTCTTGGTCAAACTACCATTTGTATTAATAGTAACATTACATAGTAAGACTGGACACCCTTTGTTAAGGGCCTTAAAGTAGCTGATAAAGAGTTGGCTGGTGGCAAAAGGGAGCATAGCTAGTAAACCTGTGCCAGCCTTTCCCAGGTGTGTGTGTGTGTGTGTGTGTGAGTGTGTGTGTGTGTGTGTGTGTGTGTGTGTGTGTGTGTGTGTGTGTGTGTGTGTGTGTGTGTGTGTGTGTGTGTGTGTGTGTGTGTGTGTGTGTGTGTGTAAATCAAACCTCAAAGAGTGTGTGTGTGTGTGTGTCAGCTGCTTGGGAGCACAAAGCACTGCTTGGTCAGAGAGGATGCTGGCGGTCTTGTCTTGGCCACTCAGCTGAGATTCCAACTTTATAGCTATGCCAGTGGGGAGTCTTATTGGGGATCTGGAGAAAGAGAGAGAAACCACCATCAGGACTGACTGTGTCCTCTGAGTGCTCTTAAGGGAGATTGCACATGATGCAGAAATCTGCATCTGGAAATACTGTGTGTGTACTTGTCATCTTCGTAATGTACATCCCCCATTGTTGCCAGTGGTGAGGATTACAGCTCCTTGATTACTGGTCCAGTGGTGGGTCGCCACAGAGGTCCAGAACAGTTTTGGATTATTAGTGTGCATGTTTTGATTGACTGAGAAGCAGGTTTTCTTATTATTGGTGATAAGTTGTTTTGCTAGGTCTCATAGTTACCCATATGCTAGTAAAGTAGGAGCTGTTTTATTTTTTTTGTTCAGACTTTGCATAATTTGTCTCTTTGTTTCATGAGTTATGGTAAAACATGTCCTGCTGACTGTAAAGCTGTGCTCAACCACAAACCAAGTAGTATAAACAAAAATATAGAACACAGCACCACAGCAAACCAATAAAAAGCAGATGGCAAAGAGCAGTGTAAAATCCAAACAGACTTTTATTCGAACACAGGTGAGCACATTTGCGATAAAATTGCTTCTTCAGACCATACATAAAATCATCAGCATCTCAAATATTTAAAATGCAATCAATTAAATATCTACCAATAAAAAACATTCAAGTACAACAGCCAAAAAAATTTAAAGGCACAGCTTTCTTTTAAGACAGAAACCATAAAAGAGTACTGCCATAAAAACACACATAGCAGTATACTTATTTAAGAAGCTTTCTTTCTTTGTTTCAGAACTGGCTTAAGAGGGGCATAGATGGAAAGCTGCACACTAAGAGATATAGAAAACCATCCCCAGGATTCATGAAGCTCGGCGCAAGGACGGCATTAGCCTTGTGCTGACCGTGCGGCGTAGAGATGGCACAGCAGCATCACATGCATATTAATGAAGGCACGCTTCCGCAACGGCCACGTGCATAGGAAATGTGCGTGAGTGCAGGGGGGGGTGTCCAGGCGCTGCACGGAGGCATGAACATGTCGGCTGCATACGCGCAACCTAAAATGCTGAATAGTACAACTTGCCTCTAATAGTAATCACTCCTGTCAGTGTCCGTGGATACTGAAATGTATGCAAAGCATACAAGACAGTTTTGCGAACACCAAAATAAAAAGTAAACACAAAGGCACGTAGCTGAATATTGAGTCCCCGTCCCTCGAACAAATGACATTTAAAACCCCGTGCCCGTATTCCATTGTAGTGTCGATAGTTATACCAAGTGGAAGCGAAATGTATCATGTTAGTATGCCGCCAATTGCTAAGCCTAGCCCAATGGTTAGGGTTACCACCTGTCCCACATTGTGAGGGACAGTCCCTCTCTGGGCAGTTATGTCCATACCAAAACCATTATAAATCTCAAATGTCCTGCGATTGTAGGACATAATTATGTCCCATATTTTATGTAATAGTCCCATACAATACTTATTTCCATATGTAAAATACCTAAATGTTACAAGAAACAGAATAAGCAAGTAAACGAAGCAGAATAAGCAGCTAAACTGCTACAACAATAAACTTACATTTAGGCATAAAACTAAAGTACTATCCTTTGTACTGACCATGGGTATGTGTTGGCCTGTAAAATCTGATGTGTGTCCCGAAAATGTCCCATCTTGGTCATATAAAAAGGTGGCAACCCTACCAATGGTCAGAGCATTCGCCCAATATCTGCCCATTCACGTTCCAAGTCATTCTTGTCAGGACGGCCCAAAGATGAACAGGTATTACCCAGGTCTACCTACCATGTCATGAAAGATAAGTATTTGCATGTACCTATGTGCATGAAGTACAGCATGTGGAAGATCAAAAATGCTAGGGTAGTCCTCACAACCATATTGGTACCAGAGATATGTCGTGTATGCAATGTGTTCTGTTGACTGTGCCATGGGCCATCAACCAGAGAAGGGATGGATGGTGTGTGTGAAATATGGGGGCGGGGGGTGACGGGTAATGTAATAATTAGCCAAGGGGAGACTGGGTTGGATGCACAATAGGTGAACTGGAGGTGTATGAGGGAGCAGTGGATGAATCAGAAAGAAAACCAAAGAACAAACATTCACATCCACAATACAACCTGACAGGCCATACTGTAGAACACAATCTCACAAACATATGAACATTAAAATGTGCGATACACATGTACAGAAATGTTACCGGTACATACCCACATAATGGTCTGGCCTGAACTGAGCCATCGAACCCCAACACACCTGGATACATAATTGAATACCCATTATCCCCTCCACAGCACACCCCCCCTTCCTGAACGTCCACGAAAACCAACCATACTTGGGCTGCTAGCGTGGCGCAGCCATATTTGCACATAGTGTCCCCTACTTATATTTAGTAGGCAGTCTCATCCTGGGCAGTCTCAGGATTGCAAACTATGTATCCCTTGCATGTATAACCCTACCTCATTTTCGTAAAGCCAAAAGAATTGAGGTCATCAGTCCCCACAATTTTTGGATATCCCTCATGGGATAAGTATCTGTTCTAAACATTAGACTTGGTGTCACAACACGATGTCCAGTCCTGTAGACATCTGGACACAAATTGTATGAGCAGTAGTTGTCCACAAGACTGCTCAGCCTGCAGCCGGTCATGCAGAACCTACGACCCGGGATTAAACACCTGACCGTGATGCACGTCTCTCCACGTGCATTATTGGGAATATATAACTTACACATTCGCATAGTGGCAGTCGGATATAGGGTGATTAAGGTGCTTTAAAGCAGACGTAAGTAGGGTTACCACCTGTCCCACTTTGCGAGGGACAGTCCCTTTTTGGGCAGTCGTGTCCTGACCAAAAATAATACAATAGCAAATGTCCTGTGATTGTAGGAAATAATTATGTACTGTATTTCATGTAACAGTTGCATAAAACAGTTATTTCTGTATGTAAAATACTTAAATGTTACAAGAAACAGAATAAGCAACTAAACTGCTACAAGAATATGTTTTCATTTAGGCAAATAAGTAAAGTTCTAACCTTTGCACTGACCGTGGGTATGTGTCGGTTTGTAAAATCTGATGTGTGTCCTGAAAATGCCCCACTATGGCCATTTATAAAGGTGGCAACCCTAGCACATAAGCGGGTATGCAAGCGTGTATGCACGACGGTAAGTGGCGGTGATTCAGCGGTATGGGAAATGTAAATAAGCATGTAGGTGTATATGCATGTGTATGCACAGACCGATATATATATCTATGTGTATATATATATATATATATATATATATATATATATATATATATATATATATATAGATATAGACAGATATATATACATATCTATACAGATATATATATATATATATATATATATATATATATATATATATATATATATATATATATATACATGAAGAATGAACATGGTCCCAGTATAGCAGTCATAATGAATGTGAAGGGAAACAGCAGTGGAACCCCCTGTAATATTTAGTGCTGTATCAGGATGGCCAGAGGTGAGCACACCTCTGCATCCCCAACCACAGGTAGGACGCTAAAAGTGGAACTAACGATGTCCCCATGCTAAGTCTGACTTTCAACTAGGTACAGGGCAGTCCCAGTCCCCAGTTGGACAAGCCTAAACCCGGATGACCACATGAACACCCTGACAATCAAATACACATATGTGCCAAGACTATAGGCTTTGGAGGTCTGAATATCCTCGGAGTGAGTCAACATGCGGCAAGGGTCCAGAGCAGTAGGGAATGGCGCATGTGTAGTACTGCAGTTTTCCCAACAGGAAAATGGATGCCTGCTGTGTTAGTGAAGTGTTGAGTCGTGTGTTCGGGTAACTATGAACCATAGGTATACATATAAATGAAGCAGAACACCAATAGTGTAGTGGTTAGAGCATCCGACTATCGAGCAGACGTTGCCGGTTCGACTGCAGCACACACCATTTATGACAGGTAATCCGTATACGAGCATATCTTGATAATTTTATGCTGCATAATGATATCATACCAATTAAATGTGAACTGGGGTGATGTATCACAGTAAGAATGTAGATGGATTTTACATGATGGGAATCGGCAGTTAAATAGAAAACCGCAGCTGAAAAGTGTTGTACTCACCCTTTGTCCAACGGCCCTTGTTCCGCCCAGCAACACAATATACCACGTCGGCCAGGCCCAACGCCAGGACCCTACACATCACAATCAATGTGATTTACCACTAAGCCACGGCAGTTATACCTAACATTGATGTTATCACAAACATAGCAGACAGCACAGTCATTCAACAGTATGATCAAATTAATTAAATCATATAGATGTGTATGCATGCGTACATACATATATATATATATATATATATATATATATATATATATACATATAAGGGTAACCACCTGTCCCACTTTGTGAGGGGACAGTCCCTCTTTGGCCAGTTGTGTCATGTACACTTAGTGTCAAATTGCAGATGTCCTGAGATTTAATGACACAAATATGTCCTATATTTATGTAATAGATGCATAAAACAGTTATTCTGTATCTGAAACACCTAAATGTCATAAGAAACTGAATAAGCAACTAAACTGCTACAAGAATAAGCTGTCAATTAGGCATAAAAGTGAGGTCCTGTCCTTTGTACTGGCTGTGGGTATGTGTCGGCCTGCAAAATCTTGACGTTTGTACCAAATAAGTCCCACTTTGGCCATTTGAAAGGGTGGCAACTATATATATATATATATATATATATATATATATATATATATATATATATATATATATATATATATACATACACACACAGAACAAACATGGGAACAAGAAAGCAATCATAACGAATGCGAAGGAATATAGCTGGCCAGAGGTGGCCAAAATCCCTGCGTCTCTAACCACAGGTAGGATGCTAACAGTGGGAGTAACCTTGTCCACGTGCTAAATCTGACTTTCAAATGGGTACAGGGCTGTCCTGGTCCCCAGTCGGACAAGCCTAGACCCGGATGACCACATGAACACACTGACAATCTAACACACATATGTGCCAGGACTATAGGCTTTGGAGGTCTGAATATCCTTGGAGTGAGTCAACATGCAGCACGCGTCCAGAGCAGTAGATGGGTGACATCATCAGCCCTGCCAAAGGTGGGTATAAGAATTGTATGGAGTGTGAGCAGTCTAAAAGCATTTTTCAGTCCTCTGGCATTACAGGGACAAACACACACACACACACACCAGTGGTGGGAACAGAACACCTGCCTATTTACAGATCACTATTACAATACTACATAGTTACAAGTCGCGCCACACAGACTACACATTTCAAGGCTGTCGTTATGACCTTCTAGGAATGCAGACATCAACAGGGATGCTGGCAGTTAAGATGTACATACCTGTGAACCTGTGTGTTTAAAGTAGGAATCCATCATGACCTGGAGTATCCCCATCTGTGGAATGGATGACTACTATCACTATACAGGGTTAGAATGTCCATACACAGAGGCACATAACCGACATAAGGTGTCATTGGGCATGCTCACACACTTAGTAACACAGGGCTGTTCGGAATGCACTATGTGTCCATCTACACAAGGTTATACTGGGCATGCTCATACACTTAGTAGCACAGGGCTGTCTGGGATGCACTCTGATTCTAAACACGGAAGGCCACAGTGGCCATGCTATTACAGGTAGACGTAAAGAACACATTGTAATGGGCTGTGGTGTTAGCAGTTGTCATTGTTAGCAGGAATGCTGCTCTACATATATCCAACACCGGTCTTTTACATGACTGCTGCTGTCCATCACCTTAGATGTACCATCCTATACCAAGCACAATATCACCACTCACAGTGATGTCTTGCTAGGAGTGGAAACTGCTTGACCAACACAATGAGCCTTGCTAGAGGTGGCAACTATTTGAACAACACAATGAGCCAATGTCCTGCTGTAAGTATGAGGTTATCCAGTGTTTGTCATTCTGGGATGACATTACTCAGTCTTCAGGGACAAACACACACACACACACACACACACACACACACACACACACACACACACACACACACACACACACACACACCATGTCTGCGATTAGAACACCACCCTAACTACTTTATTACACTACAGCATTACGCAGTTACAGAATGTGCTACTGAGATTACTGGGACACAGCACTCCCAGAGGTGTATTTGTAGATGGGTGACATCATCAGTCTTGCCAAAGGTGGGTATAAGAAATGTATGGAGTGTGAGCAATCTAAAAGCATTACTCAGTCCTCAGGTAGACAGGGGCAAACACACACAGCAAGTCTGGGATTAGAACACTGACCTAACTACTTTATTACACTACAGTATTACGCAGTTACAGAAAGCGCTACCAAGACTACTGGGACACAGCACTCCCAGAGGTGTATTTGTAGATGGGTGACATCATCAGCCTTGCCAAAGGTGGGTATAAGAAATGTATGGAGTGTGAGCAGTCTAAAAGCATTACTCGGTCCTCAAGCAGATGGGGACAAACACACACACACATACACACACACACACACAGCAAGTCTGGGATTAGAGCACCGACCTAACTACTTTATTACACTACAGCATTACGCAGTTACAGAATGCGCTACCGAGATTACTGGGACACAGAACTCCCAGAGGTGTATTTGTAGATGGGTGACATCATCAGCCTTGCTAAAGGTGGGTATAAGAAATGTATGGAGTGTGAGCAGTCTAAAAGCATTACTCAGTCCTCAGGCAGATGGGGGCAAACACACACACACATGGCAAGTCTGGGATTAGAACACTGACCTAACTACTTTATTACAATACAGCATTACGCAGTTACAGAACGCGCTACCAAGATTACTGGGATACAGCACTCCCAGAAGTGTATTTGTGGATGGATGACATCATCAGCCTTGCCAAAGGTGGGTATAAGAAATGTATGGAGTGTGAGCAGTCTAAAAGCATTACTCAGTCCTCAGGGACAAACACACACTCACATACACACACACACACACACACACACACACACACACACACACACACACACACACCATGTCTGTGATTAGAACACCGACCTAACTACTTTATTACACTACAGCATTACACAGTTACAGAACGTGCTACTGAGATTACTGGGACGCAACACTCCCAGAGGTGTATTTGTAGGTGGGTGACATCATCAGCCCTGCCAAAGGTGGGTATAAGAATTGTATGGAGTGTGAGCAGTCTAAAAGCATGTTTCAGTCCTCTGGCAAACAGGGACAAACACACACACACGCCAGTGGTGGGAACAGAACACCTGCCTATTTACAGATCACTATTACAATACTACATAGTTACAAGTCGCGCCACACAGACTACACAGTTCAAGGCTGTCGTTATGACCTTCTAGGAATGCAGACATCAACAGGGATGCTGGCAGTTAAGATGTACATACCTGTGAACCTGTGTGTTTAATGTAGGAATCCATCCTGACCTGGAGTATGCCCATCTGTGGAATGGATGACTACTATCACAATACAGGGTTACAATGGCCATGTCCATACACAGAGGCACATAACTGACACAAGGTGTCACTGGGCATGCTCACACACTTAGTAGCACAGTGCTGTTCGGAATGCACTATGTGTCCATCAAAACAAGGTTATACTGGGCATGCTCATACACTTAGTAGCACAGGGCTGTCTGGAATGCACTCTGATTCTAAACACGGAAGGCCACAGTGGCCATGCTATTACAGGTAGACGTAAAGAACACATTGTAATGGGCTGTGGTGTTAGCAGTTGTCATTGTTAGCAGGAATGCTGCTCTACATATATTTGACACCGGTCTTTTACATGTCTGCTGCTGTCCATCACCTTAGATGTACCATCCTATACCAAGCACAATATCACCACTCACAGTGATGTCTTGCTAGGAGTGGAAACTGCTTGACCAACACAATGAGCCTTGCTAGAGGTAGCAACTGCTTGAACAACATGATGAGCCAATGTCCTGCTGTAAGTATGAGGTTATCCAGTGTTTGTCATTCTGGGATGACATGACTGACAGTAGACAGGCCTTTGACACATATCACATGCATCCATGATTCAAGGGAGTGGGGATAATACCCAAGTCACATCCGCCCATACAGTGCCATTCCAAGGCAAATGTCCGAAACACAGGATAACACCCTGACACCTACAGGACAACTGCATTGTATGCTTATGCGAACCAGTGCTAGATGTGTAGCGTCCATAATCACAGCTGCTCACTGTAGATCCAACAATGGGGAGTACTGACATCTGTGCAGTGAGGAACACCTGGCTGATGACTCTGTAGTGCACAATAGCACTACCACCATATACCTCAGAACCAGTCATGTGGGCCATAACACAGGTACGGACCGCTCCAGGTGATGGTGTCCCCACATACACAGAGGCCACTCACATGTACTGTCCGGTACCCCCACAAAAGACATCACAGATGAGTCATGTGCAGAACACAGTGTCACATGTTGCATTCTAGGATGTCAACCTAAGACACCACCATGCCCTCGGACCTCCAAAATGCATCCATACATGTTGTAGGACATATAAGAGTACACCACCATGTGACCCTTGACCAGTGGACTGTACCAAGTTCTACATCAACTGTAGAGAGTACCCATGTACTGACACAGTTGCATCATGTGTTGTGCAATGCAATGATACCATTGTCTGTAACCAGGTCAGCTGTACACATACCAGGGCCCTCAGTTATTTACAGCATTAGCAGATGAATGTTGCTGTACACCAGTACACACCCTCATGTTTGGATATGACATATATGTACCTGCCCTGGGTATGTACATGCCACACACACAACATACATGTAAATAGCATATCTGTTGTTGTCCTTTGTGCAAACAGGTGGCTACAGCCATTATACACATGCTCATGGAATGTAGGTCCATGGCTGCTAAATGCTAACAGTACATAAGGTGTGATATCAATGTTGACAGAGGTAACATTCCCTCTGTACCGGTCACCCATTACACCTATCATATCATACAACAGTCCATGTGTCATGTATGTCATTACACGTCCACCAATTGCAATGCCTACAAACATGCCCAAATGACAGGATTGTAGGACCTACACACATGTGCATGTAGTGGTGTGCGTTGAGATACCATGCGTGTGCAGTTGCTGATGTATGCAGGTGACATGTATCCTAGTACATCATGCAGTTGCAATGCAGCCTCAACATTGCCAACTGTATATGGTGATATGCTGAATGTATGGAAAGATGTACCTCAGGTATGGACAGATGTGTGGAAATAACTAAGTGGTGGGGCATCTTTGCAGATGGATGTTTGCTGAGGACAGCTCACAGGTGTGTCACAAGTGGTCCTACAATAACCTGTGTAACCGGTAAGCAATGGTTTCATTAATTGAAGGACATAACACACAACTTAGACAGCAGTCAGGGTGACACCAAAGGTAAATCTCTTGGCACCTGTTAACAGTTAAGACATCCTGTGTGCATATATCAGCACTGTTGCCAAAGGAAGCGTCAGTATACTTTGTAACGTGTGCAGTACTGCTGTAAGTCTGTCATACATATCATGAGCTAGGCAGGTCTTTGATTCACAATACTGGCATGTGTGGTTGCGTGTGTATCCATATATGTCACGTATGGTGGGGAATACATCTCAATTGTTACTCACTCTCCTGTACACTAGTGTACACATCTGTACAGACTGAAATGTAGAAAGCAGGATATAGGCAGGGGCGTGTATCTCACACTTGAGGTATCTGTATGTGCGTGACAGTGGTGTATTCAATACTGAATACCACAGTGTGTGTATGTGTGTGTGTGTATGTATGTCTGTCTGGTCCCTGGAGTGAGGATGTATGTTACCATACTGAACTGATAAGATCCCTCTCCCATCCAGGTAATGCAATCTACTATCCGTGTTGATGTCCCCGATCTTAGGCCATAATGACTACCTGTACATGTGTATTCTCTGTGGCGTGTCATGTAGTTGCACAGTACTGTAATGATGATTTGCACATAGGCAGGGGTCCTCACCTCAACAGTAGCAACTGTGTGTGAGTGTGTGTTACTGTGTCGGTGAATCAGTGAGTGTGTGGGTGTGTTACTGTGTCACTGAATACATGTGTGTCAATACCTGAGTGCGTGGGTGCAGTTGTGGGTTGGCATCCTGTCATGGGAATGTGTATTACTGCTTCCCAATGAGGCATCACACTTCCCATTGGCCTCTACCCTTGTAATCAGCCAGATCGCTCTCTTACCTCATCACTCCATGTAACTGTACCTGTGATGTCACCCAGTATGGATGTCACGTCTGTAGCCACAGTGGCTTAATACACAGCTATCATGCTCTTGGATCAGTAGACATGTTTGGAACATGGGACATTCTCACTGTTATGTGTCAGCTACATAGTGCATGCTGGTATAGTCATACATACCTGTGAGTAGTCCACATTGACATATGGGACACTAACTGCAAACACTGACATCCACCAGCATGTGCAATTAGACCTGAAGGAGGACAGCAGAACATCATGACCAACATGTAGTTACTGTTGTTACACAAGACACATACTGTTAACAATTCGAAATGGATTGTACACCTGTAGTACATGATATGTCTGCTGCCTGTCAACAGTACTCAACAATTGTAAACTACACTTATCTTCCTAGTCTGTTCACCCTGTGCATCAGACCATATGGGCATGTTCCTGCACCTATGGTGTGGATGTCAGGGATGCGGCACAGGCATCATCATATGCACAGGGTGATAATGTTTGCCAGAGGCCTAGGCTGCACCACTGGATGACATCATGTGTGTGGGTTAGGGCCTTTGATCTAATTGGGCGTGTGTGGATGTTATGCATGTGTGTGTTGTGGTGCCCTACATATGTTTCCAGTGTTTGCATGTATGTATGCACACAGTTCTGGCATGTGTCTGGCCTACACATGGGTATTATTGACAGCTGCGGACTGTACAGGCCAGGTTTTACAGTTCACGGTGTCCGACCATGGACATGTGACCTGTGCCTGCCAGGGTTTGCAAGGGCACTACCAGGCAGAGGTGCAGATTGGGTACTGTCTGATGACACTTGTCCACTGAAACCGTGTCCCTGTTGGGACCATCCCGGGCCACGTGCATGTGGCCTGCTGTGTCATGGTGTGGACAGCACAGCACCAGATGCACTTCTGCTGCTACTACCGCCATTATGGGAGCGGACATGTGAGGTAGCTTGTACACGTAGACCTGTAACAGGTGATGTAGCAGGCCTACATCCATGTGCCCGACGCCTCACTCCTACCAGATGTTCCAACACAGACAGCTCATGCTCGCAGATTTTCATGCCACGGTCAAGGACTCCAACCATGTCACCCAACCATCTATCCAAACCTTCAGCAATCTGCTGTTGAGCATTTACCATTGCCTGGATGTTATTGTTTAAAGAATGGACAGCAGCCCTCTGAAGCCTCTAATCTTCTCTGTTGTGCCATTCAGCACATGCCTGTGCCTCCATTACAGCCTGAAACATGCATCTGGTGACACCAGCTGCTGAGCTCTGTCTTGCAGGAGCATGTTGGCCAGAGGTCCTCCTACGAGCAGCACTGGCCACGTGCCTGTGTGGGGCACCACCAGTCAGTTGGCTGACACCATGGTGTGCAGGCACATCTTCCATAGCCCCCACACTTTCCTGTTCCAAGCTACCACACACCAACTGTCCTTCCTCTATGGCCACTGGTGATGGGGTATGTGCAGGCATGGGATCTGTGTGTGGGGATGAGGGGGGTATAGCTGGAATGGCAACCAATGGCACAGTTTCAGCCCCTGACAACCCTGCCTGTGCCTCAATCATACATTCATCATCACTGCTAGAGTCTGTGGGGACACTAACATCAGATGGACTGCAGGAGGGCAACGCACCTACATCACCTGTGAGGGCAGACAAGAACTGTACATTGCAATCTATACAATAGACACACACACACAGACACACACACACACACACACACACACACAAACACGTACACACACACACGTGATATGACAGAAGGCATGCAACATGCATGTTTATTTATTTATTTATTTATTTATTTTACATTTGTTGACCGGGCTAGTCTGGCTGGATACATGTCCATTTTCAGCAGAGGCCCGAGGAGAAAAGCTCCACTAAAATACTAAGAACATTACATGTGATATGGCAGACGGCATGCAGCGCAGACAACAATAGTGGTAGTATCATACATCCCTGGGTTGCACACAACAGCATGCATGTGTCATAGCAGATGGCAAGCAAATTACACAATCATAGTAGTTAGCATACATCCCTGTGTTACACCATGTAGACCAGCACAGGTTAACAGTACACCTGCCTGATGTGTGGCATATGACCTTGACAATCACATGTAGTATGACATGTGATCTGCTGACGTGTGCAATGACATGCATACATGTTTAGCACAATGGTGTCCTGTCAAATATACAGTGGGGTAATGGTGTCCCAATGCAGTGTTGTCTGTCCACCCTACAGATATACTGCACATTTAGCTGATGTGCATGGCCATTGCAGGGAATCATGAGGCATCTCTATTGCTATACAGTGCGAGTTACAGACACAGTTCATAGCCATGACTGTGTTCATATACAATACATATATACTGTGGAATGTGACCCGCAACACTGACGTGTATACACACTAAACCATGATGTGGAATGTCTGACACAGGTCACTGGCAGGTATACAGATGACACCCCTGCACATCTGCAACCATATTGCTGCTGCCTGGCAACTATGGCCAGACATGGTGAACACGTCGGTACACCATGTCCCACATGACATCTGTGTACCACACACACACACACACACACACACACACACACACACACACACACACACACACACACACAAGGAGCAAGTATGACATTGATGTCCGACACCAGCAAGGGGAATGTACTGTATCTGTGGGCTGATGTGGATACTGTACAGGTGACTGCTGTCATGTTGTGATACCCTCAAGATTTTCAACACATCTTATGTGGTGGATTGATGTCACGCCTATACAAGATGCGTACAGGCCTGTAGGATGTCTACTGTTCCACATTTACAATATAACCATTACACAAAGCCCATAGTTGGACCATGTGTAGCCATTGTACAACAGGGTGTACACACTAGCACATCACGTCTACTGTGTGTGTTGCTTCATGTCTCTGGCCATCCTCCATGGCCATGTGTGTACATGTGTTGGCAAAATTATTGTGACGGGTGTCTATTTCACATGTCTGTGCTGTCCCATAAGACATACACCCATAGATGTCATATGCTCCACTGATGACAGGGTTATGCAGACAAAGGGTGGTATGTGGGATATGTTTTCAGGTTAGTTAGGCAGTGTTGCAGCTAGGCCACTAGATGTCATGGACATGTCAAGATAGCACATCACATTGTGTGACATTCATAGCAGGGCTATGATCCACACCAGTGAATCCTGTGGGCTGGCTATACTTCAGCCCACTGTGTAGTACTGTTTGTATTCCCCACATGTGTAGTTTTGATCTGTAGTACATGTCCCTACAGTGAACAGTACCTCCACCATTGTATGCACAGCTGTCCACACATCTGGCAATGACAGTTTGTGAGGATTCATGTCGGTGAGGTGAATCACATAGTTTGCAAGTGTTCATAGGTTCATAGGTTCATACTAGGCTATCTGCCCTAGGGCATTTATAAGCCTAGCCAGAATGTGTTTGACTTTCACCACCCATTTTAAATTTATTTTGCTATGCCCTTTTTCGAGATTAGTATACTGTGCCTCTGTCTAACAGTGACACAGAAGTGATACCCGGGGTAAACCTACGATCTCCCATCCACTCATCAAGATTCCTCTTGAAGAGAGTCAATGAGGGACTCTGCCTAACCTGGACTGGGATTTTATTCCAGAGTGAAGGGAGCCTCTGGGTTGTGAATCTGTCCCTCCAGCATGTCCTATTTATTTCAGTGCTGAGGTTCAAGTCTCTCGGCGTAGCTCGATGGGATTTGGATTTTCTGAGGTGCAGCATGTCCATTAATTCCGAGTTGGACATGGCTTTATACGTCAGGCACAGATCGCCTCTGAACAGGCGGTATGCCACTGAGTAGAGCTGGAGTTTCTTTAACCGGGCAGCATATGGCATCTGTTTGAGCCCTTTGATCCTCTTGGTGAGGTACTTTAGGGGTCTTTCCAGTTGCTGCAGGTGTCTGGTAAGGTACATCCCAAAAGGGGCATTGTACACAATTAGGGGCCTGATGAGGGATGAGTAAAGAGGCACGATGACGTCCCTTGATCTAGATGTGAATCCCTTCATGATTAGGTGGGCTATATAAAATGTTTATCTAACCACTTTGGCCATGTGGTTGTCAAATGAGAGATTGCTATCAACTTGGGTCCCCAGGTCCCTAATTACTTCTTCTGTACTTAATGGATTACCACCTATGTGGTAATTTGTGGCACTGTTTTGCCAAAGGGGATGACTATACACATTTTGGCATTTAGCTTGAGGCCATGGCTCTGGCACCAGTTGTCTGTTTCTATGAGGCCCTTTTGGAGGATGCTTGTGTCGGCTGGAGAGTCGAATATGGCGCCCAGTTTGCAGTCATCTGCGAACTTGGTCAGCCACAGTCCTTCCGTGTTGGCCTGTACCTCCGAGAAATATATACCGAACAAGAGAGGTCCCAGGACTGAGCCTTGTGGGACACCACTTGTAACTAGTTTGGAGTCTGACATGGCTCCAGCAATTCTAACCATGTGGGTTCTGTCCTTGAGCCAGTTTGCAATCCATCTAGTGACATAGGGGTTTATATTTAAGCTGGTGAGCTTATCTATAATGCCAGTGGGGTATTGTATCGAAGGCTTTTGCGAGGTCCAGGTAGGCTGTGTGGACCACCTTCCCTCGTCAATGGCCTTGGTGACTGTTTCAAAGAAATCAACCAGGTTTAAGAGGCAGGATCTGCCCTTAACAAAGCCGAACTGGGTAGGATCCAGTGTTTGTAGGTCCCCAATATCTTTATTTATGAGGTCCATGATGATCCTTTCCATAGCTTTGCAGACCAAGCTAGTCAGGCTTATGGGGCGATAGTTTCCAGGATCCATTGAGGCACCACCTTTATGGAGAGGGACCACTGTTACTGTACACCACTCTTTGGGCACATATCCTGTAGTAAGGCTGAGATTGAACAGTAGTTTTATGTTTGGGTTTAGCTCTTCTTGGAGTTCATGTAGGGCGCAGCCGGGACACCGTCTGGTCCCATTGATGCTGTGTTTTGCTTTGGAGAGGCGGCTCTTACCTGAGCATCTGAGATGTCAGGGGCAGCACTCTGCTGGGATAGATATTTGCCCTTTTGGTGGGGAGGGAGAAGTTTGCTGAACCTGTCAGCTAGGATGTTGGCAATGTCTGTGGGTTCGGTGTATTGTTTGTCATTTTGGACTAATTCTGAGCATATCTGGGAATTACCACCCAGGTTCCTAACATAACTAAAGAAAACCTTGTGATTATCCATAGTGTCCTGTGCAATTTTTCTCTCGAAGCTGGCCTTAGATAATTTTATGTGTGCCCATAGTTTTTTGCTAATACTGATCAGTGATGCCTTCCCTTTTAGGGATTTTGCTCTATCATTTAGTAGCTTCCTCCTTCTATTGTATAGTTTGTTTATGGCTGGGGTCCACCAGACAGGACGTCTGCCTTTGGAGGATTGGATCTTGGTTTTATTTGGGATCGCATGATCCATGCATTCCTGAAGGTGTTCATAGAATGCGTTTATAAAGGATTCTGCGGTCTGGGCCGTATTTTCCACAGGCCCGGGGGCTTTGAAGGATTCCACCTCAGTTTTGAGGAGTGTGAAATTTGCTTTAGAGAAGTTTTCACTGTGGTTTTCTGGGCAGGGGGTGGGGTCGGGATGTGAATATCCAGTGAGATTAGTTTATGGTCTGATCTTACCAGTGAGGGATACACTTCTGGTCTGGAGAATAGAGTCCCCATGTTGGTGATGATCAGGTCCAGTATGTTTTCCCCTCTTGTGGGAGTGGTAACAAGTTGTTCCATAGCATTTGAGTTTATAAATTCTAGGAACCTTTGGGCTAGGGTGTTGGAGCTAGAGTAATGCTCCCAGTCTATGTTTGGGTAGTTGAAGTCCGGCAATATAATGGTGTTTGGAGAGACCTTCATATTTTCCAGTGTTCTCAGGAAGGCCGAGTGGGGTTCCTGAGTTTGGGAGTGGTCTGTAGCAGGCTATATACTGGAAGGCAGTTTTACCCACTGTTAGTTGCACATGGATAGTCTCTGATGCTTCGTGCTTTGCCACCAACCTGGAGGTGTGGGTATCTTTGATGAATATCGATACTCCCCTCCTTTTGTGGTTCGGTCCAAGTTTTGGGGCTGAAAAGCATGGTATGAGGTATAACCTGGTAGTGCTGGGGTGCTCTCGAGCCCTGAACCAGGTTTCTGTTACTGCACAGATATCGATGTTCTCCATGCTAAGGAGAGTTTCGAGTGCGTGCATCTTGAGGTTTAGACTTCTGGCATTGAGTAGCATTACTCTTAGTTTCTTATCCCTTGTGATACCTACGGAGGTGGGTTTGTCTTTTGAGCCTTGCCTAAAAAAGGCACTATGGGGGTAGCAAGAGCCTTTGCCAATATCCGAAAGCCCAGGGGTGACAGGTGCAAGCCGTCCCTAGCGAAGCATCATGGCTTATCGAGCATATCATCCCAAGCTGACAGGCATTGGATCCCCTTTGAATGACACCAGTACTTAAGCCAATTGTTGAAATTGATCATCTTGTCTTCATATTGTGGCATCATTCTTGGTGAGGGTAAGATGCTACTCAAGATCAGGGTCATACCGGCCTGGGCTACATGCTCAGAGAGCTCCTTTATGTCTCTTTTCATGTAGTCCAGGGAGGTACGTCTCAGGTCATTCACACCAGGATGGACAATGACTGAGTCATATTTGTACTTGCCTTGGAGTGACCTGAGTGCTTGTGTTATGTGGCGGATCCTAGCGCCCGACAGGCTGCTCACAGTGACCCTCTCCTTGTTCAGCCTGGTGAGCGGGACATCAGTGTGCCTGACGATAGAGTCACCTATTGCAAGTGTATCAGGTGTGTTGTTTAGTCTTAAGGGCTGTGACTGTTCGGCACACTGGCTTTGTGAGATATGTGTTGCACATGGGTAGGCATTGTGATGCATTGCAGGTCCGACCTGTATATTGTGACAGGACCATACATTATGAGTACATGTGGTAAATGTTCACATGGCAGATAGATCTGTGCATTATGATGCCTGATAAATAATAACAGTCTCACCTGCAATGGGCTGCTGTTGCAGCGGAATGCCAGAGGTACCTAAATAGGAGTAACACAGCAGTATGAGCATTATCCATGCCTGTATGATGGCTACAGGGTGCAGTGTGCATGTTAACACATACACCAGTACATTAGACTATACTATGGTGTATGCACATGTGTGCATACACAGAGTAGCATACTATAGTATGCGGCATGTGTGTATACATGCCTTGCATATAATGTTACATTACATATTGTACAGTGACACATGCAACTATATGGAATATAGTTGATATAGGTGCAGTACTGACTTACCAGGCAACTCCAGGCTCAGTGGTTGAGAGACACCCACCTCCACAATATCGGCTAAGGCTTGTGGATGTTGTTCTGCAGGTGTCCCGAGGTTGGCCAGTAGCTCCTCGGTACATGTGAGTGGGGGCTGGTTTGGTGGTCCACCACCTGTTGCACCTTGTTCCCTGGTGATTGCATTCTCATGCTGTTTCACCCATCTAATGAGGTCTGTACAGGGTCTGCACACCTGCTGGTATGTGCAGTTGTGGCCACCCACATCATTAACCCTCCTGCGAAGTTCCATCCACAGGGCATCCCGCTGCTGTGCATCCTGTGGTACATGGCTGAACAGGATATCATGATTGTCATTTAGGTATGGGATGAGGGCCTCATCCTCTAAGTGGGTATAAGGGGGTAGCCTTGCACGCGGCATACCTGGAAGACATAATGATGGAGACAGGTCACAGTAACTCACAGAGACATACAGAGCTACAGCTGAACATACATGTGTATCGCATTTATTATGATTAAATAGTTGTATTTGCAAATCTACATGACACTGACACCACTGACATGTTTGTGTCACACACATGTGACACTCAATGGTGAGTGGATATTATCACCATATATGTGTGTGTGTCACCTGATTACATTGCTCATACTCCATATGGATGCTGTCTTGATGTGGGCATGTCTGTTTGCCTGTACTGGTGTTCCTACCTATCAGCGCATGGCTGGGTGTGTCCACATTAATGCAGTCAACCTTGATCCTGTGTATATGTCACATATAAAGACTTACACTGCCTTAACAGACATGACCTGTGACCCTGCAGACTTGCTCACGTAAGGTTTTACATGTATGTGTTCTGCCATATACATCTACATGACACTGTACAGCAATTCAACATCCTGCCATGTATCACCTGTGTTGCACATGTGATACACATGGGACACTGGCTAGCCAGATGGTATTTGCAGGGATGGATATCAACTATAGCATGTACAGTCAAAGTCAACTAGTAGGCTATATGCCATGGGCCATTTATGAATCGAGGATGAAAAGTTACCTGGCTGTAGCCGACAGGTGGGTCTCTGGGGCCAGGTGGAGCAGTGCCACATTACTGATCCACAGGGTTAATGATACATTTACCATGCAGTCATCACACCATGTCTGAGAGGGGAGCAATGTGCAGCTTTGCTGGACAGGAATGCATAGAATGGCAGGAGTATGTAAAGTGTATGGGACAAGGATCTGTCCAGCATGTGGTGATCCTAGTACTAGGAAGGTGGATGTCCATGAAGTATGTGTTTGAGATCAGGATGTGTACGTGTAGCATGTCCAACATCACTGGGTTGGACATGGATTTATTCAGGGTATGCATCATGCTACATAGTGGAGATGGAGAATGGGAAGGCTGGTGTAGGCCATCTGCACATGGCCAATACCCCTTAAAGGAAATATGTGATCTGATATGGGTCACTTGAGTGTTCTGTATGGCTGGACAATGATCTCTATATTCATGGATGGCACCCTGTCATGATTAGGGTTGCCACATACGACTACCTGACAGGTGTGGTGACGTGGCTATCACAGGAAAGACAACTGCCCAGCTGCATCCCTTACACACAATGTCCATTATGTTGACCACTGCCTAGGTGGTAGTTCATGGGTACAGGGTTATTAACATAGGGGTGACAATGCAATATGTAGCTGTCAGATTGTGGCCATATGTCACACACACCTCACCCACAAAGCCCCTTCTGTATGTTGGCCACAACACTCTTGAGTCGGCTATTGCTCCTAGGTCATAGTCATTCGTATACTTTAATAGGCAGATGCCTTTTGTTTGTCTGTGTGGTATGGAATACAATGAGGGGGAATACAATTAATTAACCCTGTCTTACTGTAGCTGGCATTGGTGTGATGAGCATGTATTATTCGGAGACCTTCTGTAGTGTTGGTTCTGCCAGCAGTCCCATTGCAAAACACTCCTGTGACATAGGAATGTACATCTAGTATACCGAGTGTAAGTGGAACACAGTATGGGTGATGATGTCCTATGACCTGGCAAGGTTATTATATGCAGTGTGAAATCATTCTTACTGTCATCTACATCTGTACTGCTGACATCAAATAATTTGATCAAGGTTCATGGCCTTTCAGACCAGACTCATCAGGGTAGTAGTGCAGTAGTTCCCATTATCAGTGGTGTCTCCCCCTTTGTGGGTTGTGATACCTGTTGGTGTGCACCATTCAGTGTGTACACAGCCTGACATGGAGCTATGGTTTACATGATGTGTACATGGAAAACAACTTGTTTTGCCATATGTATATGATACAACCTGTGATGTGGACAGGTCCCATGCAGCCTGAGTGCAGCTTGTACCTGCATAGTTGTGGGTACAGGGGCTCTGTGGTGTACATGGATATATGGTTGTGTACCTGTTGGGGGGTGGACAATGTGTTTATGTTATCCAAGACCCTATCTGGATTGCTTATTTATCCTCAGCACTTGTTCAGAAATTTGGATGCTTTTGGATTAAAACTTCAAACTTCTGCCTTGTGCTTTGGACATGGTTCTTTTTTTGTTTTTTACTTGTTCAGAACTTGTAATCACTACGTAAGCTACTAATTACTATAGCACTCAATCTTTCTCATTACCTAGAGGTAAACAGGTTTTGTACATACTTTTCTCACTTGCTTAGAGTAAAATAGCTCTTGTACTCACTTTCCTCACTTATCTAGGGGAAATTAGTTTTATATTCAGGCATGTCCAAGGGTCAGCTGCCAGTGTTCTCTCCTGTCTATCTGATGAATCTGGACTAATCTATGAACCTATGAACCTTGAGGCAATGTAGACATTGCCTCATGTACACAGACAACCCTGTCTGCCTACCACCCAACACTACAACCTGTGAGAGATGCACTTATCTGGCCAAGCTGGAGGTAAAGCTCTCTCCAACCAAGCCTGACCCTGACAGTCATGTGGAGAAGGTAAATATTTGCACCACACCACACTCATCACATATTCTCACTGAATCTACCCAACCACTAACTGAGAAAACTACTCAAGTACCAACTCATTAGCTCAATGCTTTCTGGAATTCATACACACCAATGCCCTGGATCAACATATCCACACACCCACCAGGGGCAACAATATCCTAGACCTAGGCATTACCAACATGAGTGACCAGTGTTCCACACCTGAAGTCAACTCCTCGTTGGTCCGATCCGACCATAAGCTGAACACCATTGATATCCACATTCTGCCCCCACCCCCCATTAAGGGAACCACAGTATAATATGTCTACGAAGCCAACTTCATGCTTCTTAAGACAGATGTGGTGAATGTCATGACACCTATGCAGATGGACAGTACTGTTACAACTGTTGAATCCTACACAAATGCACTGTATAAGCACTTACATGACTGCATGGATGGTGCTATCCCAAACAGAAACAAGACACTATACTCCTAATTAAGAAAGCCAATCTGGTGGTCCCCTGCCATAAACAAACTGTTCAACAGGAGGAAGACACTGTAGCAAAAGAGAGTACAATCCCATGCGTGGAAGAGCTCCCTGGTCAGCCTCAGTAAGAAGGTGAGATCCCTTATAAGATCCTCCAAAGCTAGCTACGAAAACAAAACTGCCACTAATTCCAACAACAACCACAAAGCATTCTATAGCTATGTCAAATATCTCAATGTCACCACCCAGATCTGCTCTGAGTTACAGCACAAAGGCACGAACATTACAGAGCCAGCTGATATTGCCAACATCCTGGCAGATAGGTTCAGTGCTACCTTTCCCCACTCTCACCCCCTAAAGGGCCCATATCTGTACAGGAAGAGTGCAGAGTCCCTGTACTCACAATCACGCAGCTAAAAGCTGCACACTCTAAAGCCAATATCACAGCATCCATGGGACCGGACAACATCCCAGGCTGCGTTTTACACGAACTTCAGAATGTGCTGGCTCCCCACCTATGCACCATGTTCAATAATAGCCTCGCATCGGGCTTTGTGCCCACTGAATGGTACACAGCAACAGTTATCCCATACTCCATTAGCTGATACCATGGCAACAGTGGTGTATAACTGAGTACTCCACTTGGGCGTTGTCCGTTTGCCTTACGTTCGAGGAAGATGGCCTGGATGTGTTGTTTGTGATGTATTTTAACAGCTATATGGAGACAGACAGAGATATATTAGCTTCATGACTCCCGTGGATTGTGTGTAATGGCTAGACGATTTTGTTCTACATGTGAGTACAGCTGTTATATTTCAGAACATTGCTACTTATGCAGGGTTTGTTTGTACCTGATACTTCTGCAGATGTTTCAGTCTGGCAAGGATGTTTGGGCAGCTCAAGGCTGTATGGCTATACATGAACTGTTATGTGGTTTACAGTGTGCTCACCAGACATCCTTGATTTGGTGTACATGTGTATCATACTGTGCTCTTACTCAGTAATTGGTAACACGTCCCGGTGTACACACAACCCTCTGAAACGGGATTAGTGCAAACAAACCCTGTAACATCAGCAGCTGTTCCATTGTATAACAGCAACTATTTCACATAGGGCCATGTCAGTGTGTCTCTGACAAGGTATGTTAAGGCTTCTGCAGATGTCGTACAGTGAGTGAATGATTTGTGATGTTATTACAGTTTGTATTGTAATTTGTTTGGGTGTGGGGGTGATGTTGGTGGGTGTACATAGCAGATGCAGGTGTGTAGGAACTGCTGTTATACATATTTGATATGTGCGTGAGGGTTCATTCCCTATTAGAACACCTATGGTAATTGCAGGATGATTCATTAAGGCATTGTTAAGTGGTTCCTGTATAGCATACAGGTGATGTTAGTCCTTAGTCCTTGAATCCTTTCGGCAATACATTGGAATGTAATAAAGTTTTGCTACATGAAAGTGTGTATTTCTGTCATAGGTATTTGCAGTCATTGGAGTTGTGTTGGTGACCCTCTTTTCATATGGCCATAGTGGGACATTTTCGGGACACACATCAGATTTTACAGGCCGACTCAAACCTACGGTCAGTACAAGGGATAGAACATTCCTTTCTTGCCTACATATAAGCTTATTCTTGTATCAGTTTAGTTGCTTATCCTGTTTCTTGTAACATGTAGGTATTTTAGATACAGAAAGAACTATTGTATGCAACTATTACATTACATATGTGACATAATTATGTCCTACAATCTCAGGACATTTGCCACGTTTAATATATTTGGTCAGGACACAACCGCCTTAAGTGGGACTGTCCCTCGCAAAGTGGGACAGGTGGTAACCCTATCATTGGCTCATGTCCATAGCACATATTTGTAATAGTGTATAGGCATATACTCTCCATATCCTTTGTTCATAAAGGTAGGTCATGGCAGAATGTTATACTCATATATGAACACTTCAACCGCTGTATACGGAATACCTATGGAATCCTGAAACCACACAATTCCGACGCCCACAGTACCAGGCCCAGACTCCCATACCCCACATTACCGACAGCGTCAGTAACTCGCGAAAGTAACACGAACATGGAACACACACACGCACACACAGACACACTGCTACCCACCACATCCAAACAAACCATCCTACACTATGTATGAGCAGGTGGGCAAGCCCCCCTACACCCCCCATGTGGGTGCCTGCGCCCCCCACACCCCCCTACTTTAATATTCTACCTCCTAGATCACACAAACAGATGCACAAAGCTAACCCACACCCACACATTACAGTCCCCCAGGAACACACACCACACTCAGAACACACACTTATACACACTACAGCCCTAAGAAACACACTTACACACACTAACCTACCTGAACCATAACACCAGAAACACTGACTAACTGTCCCTTAACATCATGATTTTAAATCTTGCGCTTCAGGTGTTTCGGTACTGTGTTCTTCCGGACTTTAAGCCTCTTGATTAAGCAGTCGGTATGTGGTAGGTATCCCATTTATATGTACGTCCGTGGTTATGTAGATGTTGTTAACCTATCTATATATCTACATATATATGTATATCCCCATATATCAAAAAAAGTCCAACTAGAGCCAACCAGTGTTGCCAGTCACTAAAGCACTTGTAAAAATAACACTGCTGCAGCCGGATATACAAACTGTTTCCAATTTATTAAAAATAATTCCACAAATGTAGATAGAGCTTAATGATAAAATCTCCATTAAGCCCTTGTTACATAAAAAAGCAGCTTTTGTGAAATAATTTGTATGTAGAAGACTTTTGGTATCAGTTTATTATTATATATGTGCAGTCTATATTAAATATTTAAGTGTTTTTTTTTTTAAATGTTAGTAATGCAGTTTAAATGTTTTAGTAGTATATTTTTAAACAAATGAAAATGTGTGTTTTAAAATTTATGGGGTATAGGTTGCTTTATGTGCTTAATTGGATGATGTCATGTTTTAATTTAGTATTTAAGGGGAAATATGGTATGTAATGGCAGATTCTGATGAAATCCCTACTTACAGGGAACAAAGCGCTCGATCTACATTTGTGGAATTATTTTTAATAAATTGGAAACGGTTTGTGTATCCGGCTGCAGCAGTGTTATCCCCATATATCGACATATCTCTCTCTCTCTCCCTCCCTCTCTCTCTATATATGTATATGTTGATGTATATATATATATATATATATATATATATATATATATATATATATATATATATATATATATATATATATATATATATATCTATAACATACACCTTTCATGCCGGTTTGTCCTATTTCCACACATTCCTACCTTTTGTGTTTTATCCTGTCAGTATGCACAACTGCCATTGATACATCTCAGGTAGCTTAGTGGTATGTTATTTTGAAGATTGTGTACATGGTTGCATGTTCTAATCCTGGCAATGGTATTTTACCTCTCAGAGCAGGCACTGATAGTGCAATGGTGATTAACGCACATTTCAGCCGTTGTGTGTTCCACATGTTTATTATTCTGTGGAATATTACCTATATATGCAAGCTGTGGTTAAGGTATACTATGTAACATGTAAATCATCTGAGAAGATTCATGTCATGGATACTCCCCATTATTTGGAACTACATCCCTGATTACATTATACAAAATCCCTCACTAACCCTCCAGGGAATCCTTGCAGAGTGGGTAGGGAACAGTGGATACAACCCAGGGATCCCACAACTGGCTCCGCTCCACAGAGGGACAGTTAGTTAATCAGTGGGGTGGTGACAGCAGACACCTTTTGGCTAAGCTTATGAGTGGCCTCGGGCAGTTAGGCATGTACCTACCTATGTATCTATGAACCTATACATAGAGTATGGACACATGCTGATAGCTTAATTTACTGTTCAGGTATTGACTTACCTTGTGCCAATGGCAGTTGTGTGAACAATAGCTGAGGGCTATCTATGTAGGATGCACACAGTAGACCACCTATACATGACAATTTACAGGTGGTCGTGTGTGTGTGTGTGCTATCCATGTTTGCTGTGTGTGCAGTTGGAGAAGGGTGTCAATCCATAAGTGCCTACACTATCAGTGTGTGTGCTATATGTTCCCTCTTTGCCAAGGCATGGGCATATTGGGCATGCCTCTGTCTGCCTACTGGGGCTGGCACAGGTTGTTCATGGTCTGAGTCCCTCTGTGCCTGTGGGGCCCTTGGCAATGGTGGTGGGCTGTGAGGGCCTTCACCATTCTGTCCCTGCTGCAGCTGTTTCCGCAGGATCATATTGTGTAGCATGGCACATACTATGAAGATGTGGGCACATGTGCCTGGAGAGTACTGCAAGGCTCCACCAGATTTGTCCAAGCAATGGAACCATGATTTCAGCATCCCAAACACATGCTCTCTGATGATTCTGGTTTCTGTGTGTGCCTCATTATGGTGTTCTTGCGTGGCTGTGTGTGCATGTCTGATGGGAGGCATCATCCACGGTTCCAGTGCATAGCCAGCATCCCCCACCAGGTGGCCATATGGGATGTCCCCCCTGGAAAATACCTGATACAGCTGTGAGGCATGCCAGATGTGGGAGCCATGATAGCTTCCAGGGCTGCCAGCACACACATCCATGATAATGCCCTGGACATTGCACATGACCTGGCAGTTGATGGAAGGGTATCCCTTGCGGTTTATGTAGCGCCTACCCTGCTCATTGGGTGGTGACTCGATGTGTATGTGTGTGCAGTCTATTGCACCCAGTACCTCCGGGTAGTCTGCCACACGGTGGAAGAGACGCATATTGCTGGCCAACTCCTCCTGTGTTCGGGGGAAGTATATGTGCTCATTGGCATGTGGTAACATGGCATCCAGGAACTGGTGGAGTATCCTGGATGCTGATGCCTGTGAGAGCCTCATGATATCCCCAGATGGCCTTTGGAAGGTGCCTGTGGCTAGTATTCTCAAGCTTACACATACCTTCGTGTCCTCTGGTGTGGGTTCCCCTCTGTTACTTCTAGCTCTGAGGCATGGCCGGCACAGCTCAACACGTTGCTGTATGGTTTCCCTGTCCACCCTGTAATGCTCTACTATCTCCAGATCATGTAGCCCCTGGTAGGTTACCCTGGGTCTGAACACTCTTCTCCTCCTCCGGTGCCTGAGATGGTTGTCAGCATCATCCTCCACATCACCATCAGTCTCCAACACATGCTGGTGAATCAAAGCTATGGCAGCCCTTAACATGTACATATTAAAAGTTCCCCGTCTGTATACACCAATGGTGCAGAGTGTCTGGGAATACACAAGTGTGTGTGTGGGGCTTTCACACCTTATACTATTGTGCAATGGAGGATGCTGGTGTAATTGGGTGTGCATGTGCAATTCCAGCTGCGGGGTATCTTAATTATTGGTTTTACAGCAGGTACTGCTATTGTGGGGCCTTTGGTGTTGACTTACGCTTGGCTGCCGTGATTCATCTATTGCCCTTTACTTCGCTTTTCAACCCGATTCCCCTCCCATTGTCAGGCATGCATCCAGCTGCCGGCTTTCTTGTTTTGTACTTTCACAACCCAGGATTGTGTTGGGAAATGTGTTATGTAGCTGATCTACTGCAAGTTTGCTTTGTTCTGCTGTGACAGTTCTCTTTTCTTTGCAGTACGACACCTCCCCTTTCCTGTTCTGCAGGTAGCTGCTAGCAGCCTTGTTAGCTGTTGTCAATGGCCCACTGTGAGTTCCTATGTGGTAATTACTCATTTGTACTCCAATTGCCATGCTGCAGCATTTCCTTATTGTCTTCTCGTATCCTTCCTGTTTCAGCTGTGGTGCACGCTGCGCACAGCCATTTACCGAGTTTTGAGCGTGTTTTTATCCACGTTCACATGCACTTTTGGTTACCTTGTGTGTTTTCAGCTAAGCAAATCTATGGCTACTTCCACACCCATATCCTGCGGCTTTGCTTAGCAACAGGCAACCTGGATTAGCAATGCTCCAATGTGCTTACAGCTACAGTGGCGCACCCCTCTCTTGATGTCATGTTTACCTCCAGGCCACTCCTCGGTGTTGTACCGCTATGCCGTGTGGTACATCCTTACGCTGGTGGGGCGTTTGTGATTCAGTATTACTTGACTCATTTGCATGGCATTGACTACTAATTCCTAGTTACCATGCAGAACACTGTCACAGACCCTTAGCAACCCTTGCACCATGGTTGTGGTGTAGCATGCTTGCCATTGACTATTATGGGGAATTCATGAATTGTGTTACATTGCAGTTTTATGACATCTAAATATATTTGCCTTGTGATCCCGTTTGCGCACCGATGCACTGCAGTTTTACTTTGCGTTAGTGTGGCTATGACATTAAATGTTATTTTTTATGTGTTGTGCATGTTTTTTATGCCATTGGCTATATATTTAGCCATTGGCATATATTAACATTATAATATGTAAGTTTGGTCTGCTTTCATGGCTCTGATTTTATATTTGAAAATATGTAAACCGTTTTTTTTTTGTTTATATTTCTTCATGCTTACGCTATGCCTGCACCACTTCATGAATCACTATATACCTTCATTTGCATGCTACACTGCTGCGCATGGGGTAATTAGCATACATGCGCCGGGAGATGCGCAGCTCTGGCGTACGCTGGTAGTGCACGTGGAAACAGCTCGTATCTGAATCGCTCAGCAGATCGCCGACGCTACTCCAGCACCTGGCACAAGCTTCATGAATCCCAGGGCATGTTATACACATAGTATGCATCCACTACATATTTTTGAAAATGTGGTAAGAGATCAACTTTTAAGAGTTTCTAGGCTCCATGACCAGGAACAAGAAGTTGAAACAACTGTGTTCCACTAGTATAGAATTTATAGAACATGGTTATAAACCTTTTGAAGTTACTAAAGCATGTGAAAAGGTCAAGTCAGACAGACAAAGTAGTAGACGTCCATTTTTTTCACGTAAAGAAAACATAAGAAAGACTGCCCATAATAATAGTTATAGCGATGTAGCGTATTGTATGACTTTTAGTACTGACAGCATAGATATAAAATATTATTACAAAAAATTAGTATATTTTATCTTCTGACCCTATTCTATGTGAGTTTGTAAGTGCAGCCCCAAATTTTGTTTATAAAAATAAAAAAATCATTGAAAAGAGAGCTTTGTTTCCCTAACACAAGTAAACTACAGCAACCTAGTATTAGAACAACTAGTTTTGGCACCTCTATCTGTGGTAAATGTACTTTTTGTAAATACATTTATGTATCCAATACATTTATACAACCAGACAATGGTAATCATTATGTTTTAAAGTTAAAGCTAATTGTGAAACTAAAAACTTAGTTTATTTAGCACAGTGTATATAGGAAAAACTAATTGGTGACTTAAGGAATGAATTAGAGACCATTATTATTGTGCCATTAAGGGCCATAGTTATATTGCTTTAGCTAAACATACACTAGAGAAAGGCACTAACCATTGGTTTAAATTTATGGCAGTAGAAGTAATTTATGAAAGTTTTAGGTTGGGTGATATAACTAATGTCACAGAAGGGAAAGAATTAAGATGGATTCTTAAACTATCAGTATACAGAGGTGCAGGTTTGAATGAATTAGTACCTCTTAAGCCAGTTCTGAAAGAAAGAAAGCTTCTCAAATAAGTATACTGCTATGTGTGTTTCTATGTCAATACACGGTTTCTGTCTTAAAAGAAAGTTGTGCCTTTAAATTTTTATGGCTATTGCACTTGAATGTTTTTTTATTGGTAGATATTTAATTGATTGCATTTTAAATATTTGAGATGGTGCTGATTTTTTTATGGTCTGAAGAAGCAATTTTATCGCGAAAGCACTCACCTGTGTTCGAATAAAAGTCTATTTGGATTTTACACTGCCCTTTGCCATCTGCATTTTATTGGTTTGCTGTGGTGCTGTGTTCTACATTTTTGTTCATACTATTGTTTCATGAGTTGTTTAGTTGTCAAGGATATCCATGGGGCAAGGTTGGCTTTTACTCTTTTTATTCTGATATATGTCATTTGTATATAAAACTGATTTGTACAGATGCTTGTGTTGAAATTGCATTTGTAAAGTTGCTTTTGTTAAAAAAATTGTACCAACAGTGGGTCTTGCTGGACAGAAAAGAAATATACCTGTGTGCCAGACTGTATTGTAATTGTTGAAATGAATATATTGTAACAGAGAATACTGGAAGAGAAGGGGATAATCTCAGTCCAGCTAGCTTTGAAAAATAGTCAGAAATTAAATTACATGTTTTAGGGTATAAAGATTGTATTTTACAGTTCTGATTGCAACCAGAGACAAAATGTCTGTGAAAACCAGGACTAGGAATCCTACTGCATTGGCCTTAGGGTTGAACTAATTGCTACCCTGGAAGGGTGAAAGCCTTTGAAATGGTTTTATAGCTTCCAGATACTATAACACATTTAGCAAAGCTCTATGTGTATGTATGGTAACACAAATGTGCTAGATTGTAGTGTGGGAACTAGAAGTCAGATGACCAGATGTATGTGATGTCATTCTGTAATCCAGCACTGAGATGATGTTTTAATACTAGATGAGATAGAAGTCTCAATGAAGTTTGTTTTTAAAATCTGACAAAGAAGGATCACTCACCCACTTCATCTTGCCTTGCTTTAGTAAGTAACCAGGGAATAGTAATTCTTTAGATCAGCCAGGAAAATATAGTGAGATTAGTTAAGTACTGTTTTTCTGTATCTGTGTGAATCTATCCATCTGTGTTATTTTTAATATTTTCTGTGACTGAAATTCTAGTGTTTATTTTAAATAGATATTTAGTATTTTCATGTTATTTTATTATTTATTATTAAATATATTTAAACTTTTCATTGTGGCTGGTCTTTTAGAAAATATTTTTTTACCTTTGGGAATACTTATATTTATTTGGTGACACTGTGGCTGCTCCTGAAAGCCTTGCTATTTGGTCAACATTACCATTGGTATTAGTATTAATTTCACTCAGTATAATTGGGTACCCTTGTAAGAGCCTTAAAGTAGCTGCTTAGTGACAGCAAATCTACCTTATAATCTGGGCAGGGGGCTTAGCTGGTAGATCTGTGTCAGCCTTTCCCAGGTGTGTGTGTGTGTGTGTGTGTGTGTGTGTGTGTGTGTGTGTGTGTGTATGTGTAAATATCAAATCTTAAAGAGTGTGTGCATCAGATACTTGGAGCAGGGACACAGAGCACTGGTTTTACAGAAGAGTGGTGGAGGACTTGACTTAGAATACTTGGCTGAGCACTTAACTCTACAGCTGTGCCAGTGGGGACTCTTATTTGAGGGCATTGAGAGAGAGGGAAACCCAGCCCCAGGACTGAGTGTGCTCCTTGTGTGCTCTTAAGGGAAATTGTGCTTGTTGCAGAGAGCTGCATCTGGAAATAATATGTGTATCTATTTTTATTCCATGTGAATGTCCCTCACTGGTGTCCGTGGTGAGGAATGAGACTCCTTGATCACTAGCCCAGAGCAGGGACATCACAATATCTTATTTAGATTTATGACTAGGCTTGCCTTTCATGTGTCATCTTCATTTTAATGCTTATCATCTCTCTATCTTTCTCTACTTTGTCTGTCTAGGCATATATGTTAATGAGGTTTCACAACCACCTGCAAATGGTAATGGCTTAACTTTTTTACTGATATTTATTAATATAATTTAACTTGAAGTCTATCTTAATTTCTTTTTGAATTGTACTTCTATCTGTTATTGCTTAGCATTACGTAGCATAAGTCTGATCAGTTTGTCTTGTTTTTCTCTATTTGTTGTTTTATTGCTCTAATCACAGGTGAGCCTGCCACTGGCACTGTGGAACTCCTACCACCTGATATCAGAGTATCAGTAGCCTCTGATGGACGATGAATGGCAGTGATGATGAGGCACAGTATGGGGTTGCAGAGGATTAGTCTGACAATGAAGCTGTGGCTCACACATTCTGCCCAGAGTTTGGACATTGTCAATATGCCTCTGCATACCTATTACAGGAAGTCATCTGAGATAGAACAGGTTGAGAGTGACATGGTTGATCAGGGTAGTGTGGTTACCCCAGTTGCAGAGCTGGCAGAGACTCCCCCTAGCCATCATGACTGTGAAGTACCGTACAGTGGTTCTGGTAGAGGTGCCCATATGAGACATGCTTTCTGCCATTCCCCTGATGCTGGCGTGCCAGTAGGTGCCATGTAGTGAATGTGCAGGATGATTATGGAAGTACAGGCCTGGTCCAGCAGGGCCTCAGAAGAGAAGGTCAGAGTACCGAATTCTGTCCATTCTGATATGTGAGACCACCTGAATCATGTACGTGACTCTTTGGACTGGATAAATAACACAGTATATCATGCTGCATCTGTATTGGAATATCTACTGGGGAAGGATAAATATCCATGTGGCCAGAGAGCCACTACATTGTCAGGTGATAGCTGACATGGCCATGCCACATCCCACTCTCATAGTGGCACTTCTTCCACTGTTCTGCCAGACATGGTAGAACCATGTGGTTGTAATCACAGACATAGTTATGATGACAGCAAATCCAACAGACATCATTTACATTCAGGTAGTACCCCAACTTCTAGAGAGGGTCATGGAAGAAGCAGTGTAACTCCTGGCAGAAGTAATTCATGTGGTAGGGGGTGGTGACAGTGAATTGAATCCTCTACCATGCATCTGGCACTCCTAACCAAGATGTCAGGGTGTAGTGCTAGCATTGTGTTCCTGCAGACCCACAAAGAGTACAACTCATCTTGGCCATACCACTATACACACACACACACACACACACACACACACACACACACACACACACACACACACACACACACACACACACACTCACACATTTCTTTGGTGTCAGGCTTCCCCTCCTGTAACCCCTATGCACACATTCACCTTGTGTAAGTGATGATGATGACTGTGCCTGTCCTGTACACATTTCTTTGTGACTTAGAGTAGCCTATGTCTGATGCACAGGGTGGCTACCTAATGCTTGCTTTAATCTCAAGTATTGTACTGAATTTTTTTTCCTGCTCAGGTTCAAGTAGTTGTTATGTATTTTGTTATCTTCATTGTACCAGAAGTAGTGTTCTTAGTAATGTAGTATAACCAGTTAGGAATTAGTGTTTGCACAGAACCTTGTGCAAATGATGTTAAGATTGCCTTGGTCACTGTTGTGAAGTCTAAGCTGGGCAACTTTCATTTGTGATGTACAGTATTGGTCAGGTCAAACATGTGTTGTTAATTACTTATTCATAGCAATTAATCAGTTGGTGGCATATTCACTCATCTATTAATGTTATATTTTGTATTTCATAGGTATGTGGAAGTGGGCTTGCTCATGGACCAATGTAGATGATTGTGAAATTTGATCTAACATTCTGGGTGCTGATGTGATATGGACCTGCTTTGACTTGACCTACAGGGTATATACCCTGTACTGTGGAAAAACACTTTTATATACATTTTACCAGATTTGTTTTATGTTGCATATATCACTCATGAGTTAATGCTGACATTTCTGTACGGTTGAGCCATGTATTATCTTACTGACATACAACACTTGCATATGAGGTAATAATAATTTTTACTTTTTCTTTACAGCTCGTCCCTTACCATGGCTAGTGCTGCTGTTACAAGTTGTCTCTTCTGGGGATGACTCTGTCTGATGCTCAAAGAACATAACCATTACATGGGTAAATAAAGATTAATAGATTAATAATTTTGCATGCATCACTCTGATTGTTTGTATGTGGTTAGCTTATCAAGTTTTCACTTACGTAGTGAGTGCGTATGCTATGTTGTGCCTCTCAGCCAGGGACATAGCATGTTGTGGTGCCTCTGTTTGCCAGGATCATCCACATCTGCTTGATCTTCCTCAAACTCCTCATCTATTTCTGCTGACCCTGACTGTGGTGCTGGGAACTGTGGTCCTTGGCCTTATTTTCCCTGCTGCAGCTGTTTCCTAACAATTATATTGTGCTACATGACACAGACTGTGAATACTCTGGCTACGGTGACTGGTTGGTACTACAGGGCACCTCCAGATGTAGCTAGACATTGGAACTGTGATTTCAGCAATTCAAATACATACTCTATGGTATTTCTAGTATGAGCATGGGCATTGTTGAATCCTTGCTCAATGGAGTTGTATGGGTTTCCCTTGAGTGCCAAGAACCAAGGATCAAGTGCATAACCTGCATCCTCCATTAGATGCCATTGTGGGGGATGCAGGTTATGCAATGTAACCTGCATCCCCACTAGATTCCCTTATGTAAAGTCAAAGCTAGAAAACCTTATATAAAGGTCACAAGTGAGCCATATGTTTGAGTTGTGAAAACAGCCACAGTTACCTGCACGCATATTATAGATGATCCTTTGGGCATTACACACCACCTGACTGTTAATAAAGTGATATCCTTTTCTGTTGATGTTAAAATGTTGCATGGTGGTAGCTCTGTCCTCTGGGGTTACATGGAAACCAGATATGCTCCCTTACATGTACCAGCACTACATTTAGAAATTATTGTAACATTATTGAGACTGAATTTTATGACACCCCTAATATAGCTCTTCTGGGTCTCTGAAAAGTGCCTATATCAAGTATATGTAATGCTACACATACCTTGCATTACACAAGGATGGAGTCTCCTTGATTTCCCTGCGTCTTCAGGTGAGGGCACAGAGGTTGACTATTTGTTCTGCAGTATCCATGCCCACCCTGTAGCACTCTAAAATTTCTGCATCATGAAGTCCATGTTAGGTCAAATGTGACCCACCATTCTTTTTTTATTCTAGGCTGAGGTCTGGCAGTAGCAGAAGCAGCACCTTGTATTAAAGCTTGCTGCACATACAGATTAATGAGAGCAGCAACAACCCCTAACATTTTTTCTAAGTGCCTTCATGGTTGTTTTCTAGAAACTATTGCAACTGAGGACTAATAGAAGCACGATGTGTAGATATAGGTTTTATAGATTTCTGAATCACTCCACCATGTTGAATCATCCATTAGCATTTAAGTTACCAACTTATGCCTTCATTAGCATATCCTGCCACTTACCTTTGTTTTGTGACTGTGCGTGACATGTAGAGCTTTTTAATGAATCACAAACAGTACAGTTACTGCTGTATATCACACATACATGCTTAGCATGAAGTGTAGGCTTTCACAAACCTGCTCCATTGTGTTTGTTCTGGGGCAGATCCTCTTCAGGTACAAGAAGATTGTCATTCACTTCTTTTTTTCCCTATGTTTTCTTGCCTGAAATGAGTATATCTCTCAGCTGTCCTTGATTTTAAAGCAAACATCTCTCAATTGTTGTTGGCTGGGCTTCATGTTGTTGACCTAGCCCACTTAAGATTTATTTTTATTACCTGTTAAATTGCTGAGGACTTCAAGTCAGCGAGTAATGTTGAACGTATGCCTTTCAGCTGTCCATATTTTTGCCTCATATTTTTGACAAGCTCATCATAAAATGTGTGGTTATCGGCAAAATTGTTGAAGCTTGAAGTCAGTTAATAATGACATGCATTTGAGTTTCAGACATCATAACCTTCAGAAAAGTGCATGCTAATGAAATCCTATTAATTTAGCAACTTTCTAAGTTTAAAGAAGCAATAATTAAAATATGTCCATGATTTTGTATTTTGTTCCTCTATTATTCTTGTTAATTTAAATAAACATTATTTTGTGCTTTGTTCAGATTTATTGTAGTAAAAAGCTGAGAAGTATGGTTGGATATTAGAATTTCACGCTGTTTACTTCCCACAAAGTTCACGTTAAGGAAAAATGCCATTTTGTTAAGTTCTTGAGTGAATTACAGTGATATTTAAAATTGTCTCTAATTTTTGTCCTTTGTCCACCCTCCCACTTTGTGCAGAAAGGGTTAACTTTTAAAGTGGAGCTGCTATACTTAACTAACAGACCCAATGGGATGTCAATCAAGTTGGCACCGCCCATACTTGCGTAAACTGCCATGGTATGTCTTAATGTAAACAATCACTGAAAAGTTGTTTCATCTAACTCTGTAAACTTGAATGCATCATGCAGTTTTCATTGATAATATAAAAAAACATGCTTATCTGTATAAGGACACAGGGATGGTTCACAGATTCTCACTGTATTTAAACCTAGAGACTCTCATTGTATTTTACAGCAACAGACTCTCATTGCCCTTTACAGCCAGAAAATCTCACTGAACTATACAGCTATAGACTGTTATTGTACTTTGTAGCCATAGATTCAAATTGCGCTTTACACTCATAGATTCTAATTGTAATTTACAGTCTTACACTGTCATTGTACTTTACAGCCACAGACTCATAGTACTTTACAGCCATAGATCCTTATTGTACTTTACAGCCTCAAAGTCTCATTGTACTTTATAGCCATAGACTCTTATTGTATTTTACACTAACATCCTCTCATTGTACTTTTAAAACCGTAAACTATGAACGTATGTGGGTCTATATTACAAGATCGAATGCTTAGGTGATTGAACACCTAAACATCTAACTTGTAATATTGAAAGCAAAAAACAGTGAACGGTCGATTTAACACAGGGAAAGATTTCCCTTGGCCGTTTGCCAGATTTTGCCATTTTGTCTACTGTAGAGTGATCTTGGAGTTGGTATATTTAGTTGAGGGGGGGGGTGGGAGCACAGCCTCCTATGTCAGGGGTGTGAGGGGCGAAGCCCCCCACTTAGTTTGGGTGTAAAGTTATTTTTTTTCCATGGCCGACCAATGTATTTTCCTGTGCTGTTCGACATTTTTGGGTTCGATATTACAAGTTCGATCACCTAAGCATTCGATCTTGTAATATAGACTTATGTATGTTACAGCCATAGACTCTCATTGTACTTTACAGCCACCAACTGTTATTGTACTTTACAGCTATACGCTCATAATGCACTTCACAGCAACCAGCTCTCTTTGCACTTTACGACTAACTTTCATTGCACTTTACAGTGACCACTTCTCATTGTACTTTACAGCCATATACTCTTGTTGTATTCTGCTACACGAATGTACGGCTGTGATGTACTGACTTTAATTTGGTGAACTGCAATCTGTTCCAGCTGTAGGTCCCTAGATATGACATCACACTAAATTATTTACATCCTGAGTCCTTGCAAACTTAACATCTGAAAAATATCTAAGAGTACTTCTGACCACCTGCTCATAAGATGAATAAAAACATCCTCTTTTTTGCTGCTGCTGTATCTTCTTCTGTATCCTACTATATGACCAACCTTTTTAAAAGTGTTTTCACCCACTGCTTGCTTACATTTAGGATCATCAGATATATAGGGCTTGTGCACACCTACCAAAGTTCTACATTCTGAATGTTTGTTGCAGATTATCAACATTTTCAAATACATTTATTTTTATGAACTGCCCTACTCCTATATTCCCCATTGCATTGCTGGGTTGAACCTGGGTACCAAATACCAAATAAGATGCAAACTGTGATATTAAATGAGCCTCTGTTTCTCCCCTGTAATGAATTGCAGTGATTAGAGAAATACCTGCTGTCTCAGTATGTTTATCTCAAGTAATATGGAAAAAATATCCTCAACTGCTCTAAGGGTTTGGGAGGGTGGCCTAATGGTTAAGGTGTTTGCCTTACAAGCACAAGGTGCAGTGTTTGAGTCTCACAAGGGATAATTAGCTAGGCTTAAAATGGCTCACAAAGGCAGTTAGCCTAGTACTAATCTATGAACCTATAAGGCCTTGATATCCCTAAGAGAAAATGTGCATATGCCCCTAAAAAAAGTACTGAATAGAGCTGCTGTATAATTTTATTATGACCTTGTGACCTCTCCAAACATGTTTTTCAAAGTTGTAGCATAACCAGCTTGACTACATCCTCCTGCCCTACTAACTTTATCCTTTAGCCAGTGAACAGGCTACAGCTTAAAATACCAGCCAATCAGAAGTTGACAGCTAGAGAGTGTTATTAGCTGAAATCTTGCCAAGTTACAGTTCAAAGTCTCATTGTTTGCTAAACTGAGTCTCATACTGGAAAACTATGTTCAGCTAAGTACTGTGTCACACTGTTGCAAACTGTTGAGGGCAGTTACTTACCCTTGAGTAAGTAATGGACACTTGCACACTGTTGTAGACACTTATACCTGGCTGTGCAGATTTAAGGACAGCTGCTGATGAGTACACTTGCACAAAGTATCCCTGTACATTTAGTTTAGAGTTCAGCTATTGCTGCAGGCATATTGTACACTGTTCCATTTAATGTATTTGCTTGCTATTGTGGCATCTGAGCTAAGTTCCTAGTCACTGTTGTAAAGTATAAACTATCCCAGTACTTTTGCTTGCCTTTTGTTCTGACATCGGGGCCAAATTGATATTCATTACTTCCAGTATCCAGAAAGTGGTTGCTGTTGCCTTGGCTTTATATCACCATTTGCTGATGATAGTCACATTGTAATTGAAAATTTATGCTGTTGTGGCACCTAAATCTGCTCGCTAGTCATCATATTACATTCACAAATTGTACTACAGCTGTTATCACAACTTGTACTTCCGCTATGATCACAAATTGTACTACAGCTGTTATCACAAATTGTACTTCTGCTATCACAAATTGCACTACAGCTGTTATCACAAATTGTACTTCTGCTATCACAAATTGTACTACAGATGTTATCACAAATTGTACTACAGCTGTTATCACAAATTGTACTTCTGCTGCTATCACAAATTGTACTACAGCTGTTATCACAAATTGTACTACAGCTGTTTTCACAAATTGTACTTCTGTTATCACAAATTGCACTACAGCTGTTATCACAAATTGTACTACAGCTGTTATCACAAATTGTACTTCTGCTGCTATCACATGTACTACAGCTGTTATCACAAATTGTACTTCTGCTGTTATCAGAAATTGTACTACAGCTATCACAAATTGTACTTCTGTTGTTATCACAAATTGTACTACAGCTGTTATCACAAATTGTACTTCTGCTATCACAAATTGTACTTCTGCTGTTATTACACTGTATTTTAAACTGTTTCTGCTGATTCAATGTGATTGCAATCTTCAGCTCTGTTTGTCATTCTGATGCTCATGACTTACCATAATACAACCCTTGTCTGCTGTGGAAAGAATGCTAGATTGCATATCCACTATAATGGTATTGTAAAAAACCATGCTAGCTTGCATATCCACGGATGTTATTATAGAAACCACACTAGATTGCATAACCACTGCAATAATGCTTTGAGGAAAACAATGTCAGATTGCTTAGCCACTATGCTACCATTAAAACATTTGTTGAGACACCCTCATTGTAATTGTTTTATTATCAATGCTGCTAGTCATTGTGTAGCATTTCCCTTGTTTAACCTGAGCCAAAATTGAAATTGCACAAAATGAGCCCAACATCAACTGTAATTCTCTAGTTACATTAATTAACTTGGACATATCAAGCCCCTTTACAGTACTTGTGTACCTACTGCTGAATAAACTGTACCACCCTACTTGTCTTCTACCCTTACTTCACTTTTTGTACCTGTATCACTATTGTACTGTCTTACTTTACTAACAATCTTTATCATCTCTCCTAATTAGTAACTGATATAAAAATCTTTCCTTAAAACAATCCTCATCAGCGAAGTCCTTACAAACCAGACACTATGAGCCATAAGGTTGCAGTCTCCTGCACCGTCTATAGCCATTTTAATAGTAATAGACACCCTGAGCAATGTTACAACTGCCTTTTGCTTACTGACAACCATTTGGTTCCTTCAATCTTTATGAGAGGTGCAATGATTTACTAACCGTATGGCCAGCATCTCATCCAGACATATTGGTTGTATATACTCACCTCAAACAACTGTGCCCACCTTCTCCTAAATCATCAAGTAAGGCATATTGTGTTGAATCTCATAAAAAATACCTGCCCAAACCTCAATGGTATCTAAGTTACAGATTCGGCATACAGGATCTATTTATGGTCTTTTAGTGTGAGATTCTTTCAATGACAATACCATTTTCATGAAATTGAGCGAATTAGCTACATGTTGGATTAATCAGTTGTTTAATTGGTATACTATGAAAGTATAAAAGTAGAATTGTTCTTGTCTTCCAAGTTTTAATGTTCTGAGGAAGCCCGAAGGGGTGAAAGCACTTACCAGTGCACAAATAAACTGAGTTTTTATTCCAGTTTGGACTGTTCCTGTCTTCGATACTTGTGTGGAAGGAATTTATATGCTGTTGAGTATTTGCAGCCTTTGTTTGCTCCTTTACCACTTTCATTTCACTTTAAAACTTTGCTGCTGTTTTTTTGGTAAGGAGCATTTACTCCCTGGTATCATTGTTTTGTGTTTGATACAGGATACTCAACATCACACTTACAAGTTGTGAGGTTGGTGTAATAGTTAAGGTGTTTACCTCACAAACACAAAGTACTAGGTTTGATTCTCACTTAAAGGAAATTGGCTAGGCCTAAAATGGCTTACAAAGGCAGCTAGCCTAGCATTTACCTATGAGCCTATAAGTGAACAGCATCAATAGATACAACAGACAATATAAGAATAGAAGGCGATCACACAAATTGCAGGACAATGCCCTTAAGCCAGCAAGGTCAAGCCAGCACATCTGGTAGCTTCTTAATCATAGGGGAATTCATAGTGAAGCACACAGATGCACCCTTCATCAAGGCGAGCAAGGATAGGGTGATGATAAGTTGTCTTTCACATTTCTGGCTCCATCAAATCCTTTCACCTAAGGAACACATATGACTTGGTCTTTGTGCATGTGGGAGTGAATGGCTTGAGACACACCTCCATGGATCATATGAAGAGAGACATGATGGAGCTTTCAGGGAATGCATCTGAGTTTAGAATGAAACTAGTTTCAAGCAGTATCCTACCATCTCAAAGACTGATGCCATAAAATAAGAAGTAAAGGTCATACCTAGCAAAGCAGGTAGGGCAATCAATCATTTAGTCTCAGGTTGATATATAGTGAGCCACTTTAAAATGACTCAAATAAATGAGTTAATAGTTAAAGTAAATTAACTTTTTTTTGTATCATGGCATCAGTCTTAGCTATATTTTCAAGGGTCAGGAAGGCCTGTAAGAAGTGCGACATTTTACTTAGGATTCTGACATTGAGCAGTGTTACCTTTGTGTACTATTGATTTTGACTGTTTCATATATCGGCCAAAACATTTTCTTCTTCCAGTAACCTTTGAAACAGTCAAAATCAATAGTACACAAAGGTAACACTGCGCAATGTCAGAATCCTAAGTAAAATGTTGCACTTCTTACAGGCCTTCCTGACCATTAAAAATATAGCTATCTGCATAGTTATTGAAGCATGGCTTCAGTGTAGTGATGGCATTCCCGCAGTGCTGGGTTTCACTCTTTCAGACTCATAGCTAAAAATAATGGTGTTGTTGAAGAGGTTGTGTTAGTATTTCTTAGACGCATGATAATATTGAGTCATAAGGCATCACACAGACTTTGAGCTCTTCTATATCCGACTTAACTGTCAATAAAAAAATATACATCACAGCCAACTACTTTACTCCCTCTATGTCACCCACAACCCATGAGGTATGCCTAAAGTTACTGGATTACTGCCCATTGAACCTAACACTACTCTCTTGGAGGATTTCTATTATCCTTTCATTAAATGAGAAACCTACATTAGCAAAAATATGTATGCACAGCAATTCCCACATTCCATAAATACTAGTTCTTTAGACCAAATAGTTCACATTCTGACTAGAGGATCAAAGATGTTGGATCTTATCCACACAAGTATAACCCCACTATGGTCTACACTTGTAGTTTCCCCATCATTGGTCAGATCTGACCACCATTTAGTAATATTCACTGTAAAGGTAAAACCTGATTTAACATCAAACCCATTAGATTGTATTCTAAGGCAAATCTATGACAGCTAGCTGATGACCTAATGAAATTTAAGCACCTCCATCTATGACCCTGTCTCACACACTGTTACATTCTTGAATAGTTTCTATGCTCACCTGAAAGCATGCACTGAGGCATCAGTCCCCCATGGATACAAATACAATGCTAAGGTCAGGAACATAGCTCTATGTTGGATCCCTAGTATAGACAAACCAAAAGATGAAAAAGGAAGAAAGTTATTGCCTTTAAGAACAAACTTTATACCCTAACCTCTAAAAGTGAACTTAGAAAGATTAAGAAAGAACTCAGAAGCAAAATCAAATCCTCCAAAGGTAAGTATGGACTGAAAATTGCCCATATGTTTAGGGACAGCCACAAAACCCTTTCCAAGTATGTCAGAAACGTTAGAAGCAATATTCATAAATCTATTAAGCTAATATATAACAGCAACACATATTCTTCCCCAGAAAACATAGCCAACATATTAGCGAATAAAGGTAGCCCGAACATTACTCCCTTAACTACCCCTAACTTTCCACCACATATACAAATTCCCACCCGATCAGTTTGGTGGAAGTCCTAGGGGCTCTTTTCAAGACCAAAAACACTTGTTCCATGGGTTCAGGCAATGCACCAGGATGCCTTTTTTGTCAGAACCAAGCACAGCTTTGTAGACTTGCTAATGAACCTACTTAACCTCAACCTCTCCAGTGGATTTGTGCTGAAGGTGTGAAAAACTGATATAGAAATCCCACTCCACAAGGAGGACTCACTGTTGACCATGGAAATTATAGACCAATAAGCCTCACCAGCCTTATGTGCAAAGCAATGGAGCACATCATTGTAGAACTTATTAACAAGCTCATTAGCAGTCTACAGTGCCTTGACCAAAACCAGTTTGGGTTCATTAAAGATAGAGCCTGCCTCTTAAACTTGGTGGACTTCTTTGAACAAGACACTGATGCATCAATTGCAGGAAATTGCATCACACTGTTTGCCTTGACCTGACTAAGGCCTTGGATATCATTCCCACATTCTGGCACTATATCAGCTGTTAGACAGCAAAGTAGCTTACTGAAAAAATCCAATCTATTAGTTTAGGGGGGTACTGTCAGACAGAAAAGGGTCATTAATAGAGGTATCCCTCTCTTATGTCAAAGCTGATGCCATGGGCCTGTGGCTGACCATGTCTGCAAATGAATACTCTCCAGCTAACTTCCGGATTCTCCAGAATGGTCTTACACATGCAGACAAGTGATGTATGGGCCACGACCTTAAGATAAATGCCAAAAAAGTTTAGTATTGTGTTTTTTGGTAAGCATGGGCACCCATGTACCTACCACATAGATGACACTTTGAAAACTGACAGTTATTAAGGACCAGGGCACTTTCCTTGGCAATAAACTATCATTTTGATCACACTCTATCTTAAGTCATTATGAAATCGTTTTATCTAGCCATAATGGTATCTTCTAGGTCAAGAGAAACTATCACCTATCTCTACTCTTCCCTCATCATCTCCATAATAGAATATAATGCCTCTTTTGATATGTACATGTCTAAATATATGACTCAAATAGAAAGACAGCAGCATTTCCTGTCTAAGAGAATTGAGGACATGTCTTCCCTGGCTACTCAGATCACCATAAAGCATTTTATCTCTTCTCTACTGTCTGCATACTCTTGAAGGGTACCTCTTCCTTGCCTACAAAGCTTCAAAGGATCAATTCCTATGCAACCTCCTACACATTTACAAAACAAATAACACCCTAAAGCCCACACAGTGGGAGAAACAGACAAATGTAGGTTTTGTAAAACTGAATTGGAAACAGTCGCACACCTTGTTGCTGATTGTGACATACTAATGGCAGAAGGACTGTATACTGAAATAATGTGGCAAGACTCTTGCACTGGAGATTGTGCAAACATTATGCTATTGAAGTGTCTGAAAAACACTGGAAACATGAGCCACAAAGCATCACAGAAAATAATGATGTCTACATCACATGGGATCATCCATTACCAACAGTTCAAAACATAGATGCTAGAAAACCGGATATAGTGATCCAAGAAGGGAAGACAAAAATAACATTGATCATTAAAATGACCACACCCAGTGACTACAGTGTGCTGCGTACAGAGAGACACAAGGTTATAAAATATCAGGATTTGCAAGCAGAAACGAGAGCAATGTGGAAGAAAGATACCCAGATAAGTCCAATAGTAGTAGGAGCAATGGACCTTATAAAAAAGAGTCTACAATCATATTTAGACATGTTACCAATACATGTAACTCCATACGAATTGCAGAATGAGTCATTGATGGTCACGTTGCGGGTGCTGTGAAGAGCACTTTTGACTGACATCAAAGAGTGAAACAATACTAATTTCATGAATTTTAATTTTACTTTGACTTAGGAATGGGGTCCATTCCTGTCATGGTATTAGAAACTCAAAAGATCTGGAGAAATTAAAAAAGGGAATTAAACTTTTACTGCAGCATAAATAGGACCTGCTAGTGAGATACATCTCTTTTTCAAAGAATCCTGCTTTTATGAAACAGACTTCCCTTACATATAAAATAAAATTGTTCCATGACCCACTTTAAGCACAACCTGGTTGAATGGATGAGAAATTCATCCAGGCATGGTCTCATAAACCCTTACTGAAAGGGTATAAAATTAGGTAGCAGTTATTTATGTTATAGGATATTGACAAATTGGAATCTTGAGTTTAGGCTGCAAGTGTTATATCTGATCAACTGTCTTATGAACCTATGAAAGCACATCTGGAGGTTGCAAGGTCATAACAGTGTGTGTAGTGACACCTCTTGGCAATTTTATGTGAGATCTATGGAAAAAATAGGCCCAGGACTACTGGAATTCTCAGGGCAAGTAAGGAATGCAAGTTTTGTTGTTACATGGAATAAGAAATACTACTACTATAAATTGTATGCCTTTCAAATTGCTGTACCATAGGCTGCCACTTAGCATGGCCTGTGAATTAATTGTATGAAATGGATCCAGTGCGATAGCTAATGGCTATATATCTCTAAACACAGTTCTTCAGCAAAAGTACTCAGAAATAAAATCATGAGTACATAAATCCTTGAGAATTTTTTACTTGGGGGCTATACAGTTCTCAAGCAAATATGCAGCAATAAAGGTTAGAAAAATGTGGATTCTTCATGGGGGTGAAAGGTCCCCCATGGTACCACATAGAGTGATCCCAACATCACTTTACTTTAGTATTCTCATGCACCTCATAGAAACACCTGTCACTAATACAGATAAAAAAATGCTTTTCTCTAGGTTCATAGGTTCATAGGTTGGTACTAGGCTATCAGCCCTAGGGCCTATACAAGCCTAGCCATAACAATTCCCTGGCTATTTCTTCCCACACTATTTACTTCCCTGGACCCCTGTCTAGCAGGGCGACTGATGTGATCCCCGGGGTGAATTTCCTTTCTCCCATCCAATTGTCAAGGTTCCTTTTGAAGAGGACCAAAGAGGCACTCTGCTTGACATGTATGGGCAATCTATTCCAGAGTCTGGGGAGTCTCTGGGTCAGGAACCTATCCCTCCAGCATGTTTTGTTTATTGTGATGACAAGGTTTAGATCCCTGGAGCGTGTGGCTCTGAGGGATTGGGATTTCTTTAAGTGTAGCATGTCCAACAGCTCTGGGTTTGACATGGCCTTGTATGTTAAGCAAAGATCGCCTCTGAGTAGACGATATGCGACAGAGTTTAGCTGGAGTTTTTTAAGGCGGTCAGCATAGGGCATCTGCTTTAGGCCTGTGATTCTTTTAGTGGGAAACAGTAAGCAAGAAGTTAAAACATCCTTTGCTTTGAGTACTAACAAATCACATGTATATGGAGTGAGCAACAGCAAATGAGCCACGGCCAACAAAAGCCATTTCATACCTCTCAACAGTCCAGATTTTCACAGAATGTCCAGATTTTATCCTAATATTTTTGGGCTGTTTCTCATAAAACCGTGTTTTTTTCTAGAAAATCATTGACATGTCATTGAGGATTCAAATCAGAATGTAATGACAGACATTTGAGTTTGAGGCTTCTTAACCTTCAGAAAATTCACCCTAATTCAAAACCTGTTAATTTATCACCTTTCTAAGTTTGTAACAGCAATATTTAACAACTATCCCTATTTTGGGCTTTTGTCCCCCCATTATTCAGCTGTGCTAGTGCTCTGTAAAATGTAGGGATGACCTCATCACGTCTCAACTCCACACTAGTAGCTACTGACCCCAGCTGGCAACTAAGTGGCATCATCCCTTGTCCCTTTGAACTGCAGTGCATCATTCGTCACTGTGGTTATAATTATCTTATCCTTTTAGTTCCTTCACCTTTATTCTTCTTAGACCCAAACAGAACAAATACAGTAACAAAGGCTGTGGCACTCTACTGATCAACAACTTTTTATAAACAATTATACTCTAAATATGACCACTAGGGCTGCAAACATCTTTGACCTAGTCTTTACTCTTTACCAACATAGGGGAATGTTGCACCCCTCAGAGTATAATGTCCGCAGTGGTCACATTGGACAATAAAGCTCTTTCCTTCATAATAAAAATATAACCCAGGAGACCAAGTAACCCTGGTACTTTTAGAAATCGTTCCAAGGCTAACCTCCTACTTTTTAAATGACACTGCCAAAATTTCAAGCCCTGCTAAACCCATGGAGCATCACTTCCCATACCTGCTTGGCATCGTTCACAAAAAATGGGTATAATCATGCATATAGCTGCAAAGAGGTAGTGGTGACTACCTGAAATAAGCAGAGGACTAACTATGAAATCAAGCCACCCTGGTGGAATGTCAAAGTCAGTAAGTTGTGTAACAAAAGGAATAACATCATGGTCAAAAATAGAAAGTGCAGTGTCCAGCAATGTAAGAACTCCTTCATCAAAGTAAATACACAACTCAGGGGACTAATTAAGTCTCCAAAGCCATATCTGAGGCAAAAGCAGCCACCCAGGCTAGGGACAGCCGCAAGACAAATCTTCAGCTATGTCTAAAACCTCAAAGACAATGCACAACAATATGTTGAACTAATTGTAAATACAGGCACCTATACTGAGCCAGAGGATATAGCAAATCTGACAGCTGATAAATTCAGCACCAGTTTTACCCCACTTCCCCCTTGGACACCTCTCAGGAAATAACATCCAATCACAGACCCCCACCTATTAGTAGGGAACAGATCCTCAATGTGCTCTCCAAAGCCACAATAACATCCTAGAATGCATCCTTAATAGAATGAAACATGATCTATTGTACCCACTAGCCTTCAAACAGGCTTTGTACCAAGTGAATGGGGGACTACATCTGTTATCCCTCTGCACAAGGGCGGGTCATCTATGAACCCGAGTAACTACTGATCCATAAGCCTGACCAATCTCATATGTAAGGCCATGGAAAGAATAATCATGGACATGATAAACAATGACATAGGAAACCTTCGGACATTTGGATCAAGCCTAGTTTGGTTTCCTCAGGGACGTATCATGCCTACCCAAACTGGTGGATTTCTTCGAGAAGGACATAGGCAAAATGGTGCATATTGCCTACCTTGACCTGGCCAAAGTATTCAGCAGAATGCTAACCTTAGGCATTGTAGACAAGCTCATGAAACTAGGTGTAAACCCCTATGTCACCCACTGGATAGCCAGCTGGCCCACAGACAGGACACGTAAAGTCAGGATAGGTGAGTTTACCTCTACATAAAGGCCAGTCAGTAGTGGAGTTCTCTAGGGCTTGGTGCTGGGGCTGCTGATTTTTCTCACCTACATCTCTGGAGTCAAGGCCAATATCAAAGGCCTCTGGCTGACCAAGTGCGCAGACAATTGAAAACTAGGTGCAGTTATACAATCTACAAAACTCACAAACATCCTCCAAAAAAGTCTGACACAGACTAATAGCTAGCACCTGAGTCACAGTGTAAAACTCCTTGCCAGAAAATGCATAGTAGTATATTTTTGAAAGATAACCATCCATAGAAATTACTGCATTAATAATACACCCCTAAGATATGATACTCTGATCAGGCATTTGGGAACACATGTAGACAGTGAATTGGCCTTTGACCTTCACATGTTTACTTCAGTAAGGAAATCATTTTATTTTGTGCAATGTATAAGCAAGGGTATAGCATCTAGGTCCAAAGATATCAATGTACTGTTATACTCAGCCCTCATCAGACCAATTATTGAGTATGATTCCCCCCTTTGGTATGTAGCTGAGCAGGCATATGCAACAACAGGAGCATCCTTAGAGGTTCCTCACAAAGAGAATACCTGATGTAGTCAACATTTCCACACAGACTGCCTCAAAACCCTGTCCTTGTACTCGGTCTCCTACTGGCTGACCAAGTTTTCTGATGATTGCAAACTAGGAGAAGTCATAGAATCCCCCAAGACACCAACATCCTCCAGGAAGGGCTAGTACAAACAAATAACTGGTTCCAGAGCCATGGTTTAAAACTCAGTGTCAAGAAATGCATAATAGTAGTCTTTGGAAAGTCAGCTAGCCCTGGGGAAAATACCTCATTGACAACACACCCTTAAGAATAAACACAATAGTCAGGGATTTGAGGATGTGTGTAAACAGTAACCTGGCTTTTAACCAACATGTTTCAAAGATAGTAAAGAAATTATTATATGTTGCTCAACTTATAAACAAGGGCATGGCATCTAGCTCCAAGGAAATCATTGTATTTGTCCCTTATCATACTCATGATTGAGTAAAATGACCCCTTCTGTATATTCCTGACCAGGCACATGCAACAAATGGAATGTTCACAGAAGTTCCTCATAAAACAAATACAGGGCATAAACAACATGTCTTATGAGGATTGCCTCTAAGCTCTGTCCCCGTACTACATCTCCTACAGGTTATCGAGGCCTGGCATACAAGCCGTTTTTGGATCTTTCTCTAATGGAGCCTTTGCATATCTGTAAAACAAATAGCATCAGAACTACCCGATCCAAAGTCATGGATCTCACCTGCAACATAAATAGGACATGTTGGAGGGGCGGGCATATATCTCAGAAAATACCCCCTTCTCTAGAACAGGCTTTCCTTCCAGGGGAAGCACAGCTCTTCCTTAATCAAACTAAAGTGTAAACTGGACTAATGGATGGGAAATTGGAAATTCTTCCCCAGTCTGGCCTCTATGACTCTAATGGATATAGGCAGCCAATAAATGCTTGACCAAACATCCTCTAGCTTGCATATAACTATTAAAATATATCCCTAAAAATAACCTCTATGGCACCAAAAAAAAATTGCTGGATACATTTGGGAAGATTGGCTAGGCTTGCAAGGGTCCTTGTGGTAATTAGCCTAGTATATACCTGTGAATCTATGAACCTATATGGACTGCTGCGATGTGTTCTATGCCTGGCCTTCAAAACAGCCTCTGATCCCATCCCTATGGACCTGATGCACATCCACAATACAATAACAACAGAAGCACCCAGTCTAGGGACTTGAACATCACCCACAATAAAAATAAGAGATGTTGGAGGGACAGGAAGGACTACCCCTTCTCTGGAACAGGCTTCTCATCCATGTGAAGCAGAGTTCCTCAATGCAATTATTCAAGCGAAACTTGGATCAGTGGAAGAGTAATCATGAATTTACCCCTTGTCTGCCACCTATGTCCCTACTAGAAAAAGGAAGCTTGTAAATGATTGCCCATTCAGACCCAAGTTATACCCCCTATAAAGTGAGTGTTATCATAACCTGTGGAATACAGTTGGGGAGCAGGACTAGGCTAGGAAAGGCCCTTTAGTATCACTAGCCAAATAATCAGCCGTGACCGTATCAACCTAAATGGCATCTTGTGTTTCTGGGCATTCGTTTAGCTTCTATTTGACTCCCAGTCTAAACCATTTAATTTCAACACTGACCTTTTGTAAGGTGGTGCGAAAGGCTTAGCAAAAATCCTTATTCATTACATCAACAGTAAATCTTATTAATTCAGCTTTTTCATAGCCCTAGGTGTCTCTCTTTTGGACAGGGGCAATAGGTGCTAAGTTAAGTGTTTGGGAACATGGGCTAAACTTAGCTAGGCTTGTAAGGGCCCTAGGGCCATTAGCCTAGTAACCGCCTATGATCCTATGATCCTATATAAGACCAGGTTAAAATGCATAATATCCATGATATGAAGCCATTTAATTGCCCTTCTCAACAGAAGTATCATTCAGAAAGTCTGCAAGTCTGTTTAGTAGAATTGATTCCATATGAAAATAAGATTAGTAGGCCTGTAATTCTTAGTTCCTTCCTACAATCATCCTTACTCAAAACAACCAAACCAAAAGGTAAAAAGGTTGCACAGACAAACCATTAAGTAGAAAACTGCAAAAAAAAAACCAAAACAAAAAAAAACTCATCTAGAGTTTTCACTGTGTGATACCTTAAACCTCCTATAATGGAGACTCATGGAATATATGCAAAATACTCCTTAAGGACATCAAGTGCTTCAATTACATTGCTTCTGAATGCCCATGGCTTTTTACTTTCTAAGTCTTTATGGGTGAACATGCATGTTTCGGCCCTTTTAGTGATCTTATCGACCTAGCATAATTGGATTGTTTGAAAATACTTTAGAAACACAGGACTTTTAAACCCAGCTGATGCCCATAAACATTAAAGCGGCTGTCAAATAGTAAAAAGTTCAAGCAAGCCATTCATTTAAAACTGCAAGAAAAATGCAGCCCAGCTAGAGTTTTCACTGTGTGATACCTTTAGTTTAGATGTTAGACTGATTGCCTAGTATTTACCTATGAACCTATAGTTGAATCAGAAACTGTATTTTACCTGTTTCCTTTAGTATATCCATTGCTGCAGAATGGCTATTCTTAGTTCAACTGTACACCAATCATTCTCCACCCATATTCCTGCTTGGAACTGGGGGCTTCTTTTGTTCCTCAGACTACAAATACATCTTCACTGTTTGCCATCTAGCCTTGAACGAAGGTAAGCAGTTCCAGAAAGAGTAAAATGTTACTCCATGACTTCATTGCAAGATGTTTAATCAAACCCTTTTTGATGAACCACATGTATCAAACAGCAACTATTTAGTACCTGTAGTCTCTGATGGTTTATATTAGTTTGAAGGGACTGGATGCCAGGGAATGAGGAATGTTTGTGGTTGCTATGGCTACAGCTGGATTATACTGTTTTCTACAAGGAAAATGCAGTAGATATGGAGTGAAAATAACTTTTCTTTTTTGGCTGTCTTCTCTTTTCTCCACAACTAAGCAATCACAAAGTTAGAATATTTAAGTAAAACTGGTGTGGGGACAAAGTTCTTATGTGTGGAGGGCAGAGGCCCTTGCCTCCACCAAAAGACACTTTTTTGTTTTTATAGGTTCATAGATTAGTACTAGGCTAACTGCCCTTGTGGGCCATTTTAAGCCTAGCCAATTATCACTTGTGAGACTCAAACCCTGCACCTTGTGTTTGTAAGGAAAGCGCCTTAACCATTAGGCCACCCTCCCAACCCAAACATTTGGGACTGACCCTTTCAAACTCACATACCTACTGCTCAAAGGCAAGAATCCTACCACTAAACCAAAGAGGCACTCTGCCATGCCCATCTCTGTTATCAGAACATCCACTATGTCTCTTTTCCCCCATCCCAGTACTTCATAGATAATTACAGACAGTTCTTAATGCCAGATATTCAAGTTTCACATATCATATCTTTCAGTAAATGCATGCTAGGGCATCCTACGATGTTGAGTGTTATGCCTAATACTTCCTTGCCTTCTCTTGTGTAAAGGGTACATGGTTTTAATCCATTACCTCCTTGTAATTTTAGTTTTTATTATTTTAAATATTATTTATTTCAAAAAGCAATTCTTGGTGGCACAGGGAACTAATATCATCAGTGGGACGGTAGAGGATTTCAAGTCAGTTTATTTCACTTTACTGCACCCTATTTATCTTTAGAGTACAGTGGTCCCTAAACCTTTTCTTTTTAAATATATGCCTTTAAGACACACCATATTGAGTATCATTAGTGTCCTCCTGATCCCAGAGCTGTTTATATGCTACTCAGTCACTCATTTAATATGTTATCTCTTGTGACTAGTGGCTCCCCCAACCACAGATCCCTGTACTAAGTGCCACTCAGGCACTAGTGAAAGTTTTCCCCTGGTGACTAGTGGCTCCCAAAACCTCACAATCCCCTTACTGTTCAAGTGCCTCTCAGGAATGAGTAAATATTCCCTGGTGGCTAGTGGTTCCCTCCACCCAATATTGAAGCATTGCTCATTAGTCTGTGTGTGTGTGCGCGCGTGCATGTGTGTGTTAGTGTGCATGTAAATATGACAGCCACTCCAGCCATCACATACACACACAAGCAGTCACACACACATATTCACACACATATTCACACACACACACACACACACACACACACACACACACACACACACACACACACACACACACACACACACACACACACACACACACACACCCACACACACCCACACACACACACACACACACACACACACACACACACACACACACACACACACACACACACACACACACACACACACACCCCTGATGCCCACATTGACTCACCTATCACCACCACGCAGACAGACGCACACTCAAAAATACATCCACTCATGCAAACTTAACCTTCACATATAGGGTCATAGGGTGTTATTAAGCTATTGTCTTTACAAGCCTAGCTGTTAAATCCCAATATAATACTAGATGAAAGATATAGTCTATGCCCAAGATTTTTCTAGCAAGAACTACACCTGCCCAGGAGAAAAGCAGGGACAATCCCTGGCAGAAATTTACAGTTTCCCATCCAGTCATCCAGGACGCACTTAAACAGGGTCATGGAGGTGCTCTGCTTGACATGGACTGGAAGCCTATTCCACAGGAGTGGCAACCTCTGAGAGATGTATCTGCCTCTTCAGCAGGTCCTATTTATGTTGCAGGCTAGATTAAGGTACCTGGACTGGTGACTCTAGTCCTGATTGACTTATGGATGTACCACATTTTCATAAGATTTGGGTCAGAGATAACCCTGTAAGCCAGGCATAAGTCACCTCTAAGTAGTCTATATGCTACTCAGTACAGTGACAGCAACTTCAATCTGTCTGTATAAGACATGTGCCGAAGACCCTAAATTTTCTTAGTTAGATATTTCTGAGGTCTCTTAAGTTGCTGCATGTGTTTGGTACTGTACATACCAAAGGGAGCATTATATTCAATAATGGGCCTGATGAGGGATGGGTACAGGGGAGTTACAACCTCTTTTGCTCTTGAGGCGATGCTTTTGCTAATCAGATAAGAAATGTAGAATGCTGTCCTCACCACAGTAGACACATGGTGGTCGAAGTTGAGATCACAGTCAACTTGTGTTCACAGGTCTCTCACTGCAGCATTGGTACTTAGGGTACTATTGTTTAGTCAGCAGGGACATTGTTTTTACCAGAGGGAATGAAGATGCATTTTTGTAGCATTTAGTTTAAGACCATGGCTTTGGCACCAATCATTGGTCTGTGCAAGTCCCTTTTGAAGAATGCTGACATCACAAGGTGATTCAATGATAGCACCTAATTTGCAGTCATCAACAAACTTGGTTAGCCCAGCCACTCTGTTTTGGCATGGAATTCTGAGAAGTATATGCCAAACAAGAGGGAGCCCAGCAATGACACTTGTGGGCCCCCACTGTTTGCAGGTCTGCTGGTAGAGGCGAAGTCTCCCACTGACTGAATGCTGTAAATCTGTGAGCCAGTTTGCAACCCACCTGACAACATAGGATTTGATATTCAACTGGCTTTATTTCTCAATGATGCCCAGATATGGAATTGTGTCAAAGGCCTTGGCCAAATCAAGATAGGCCATGTGTACAGCTTTGCCTTCGTCTATGGCTCTGGTCACATTCTCA